>NC_057799.1:427549813-427849813 GCF_018294505.1 Triticum aestivum | reverse complement strand
GAAAAAAATTTAAATCACCTCCCTCAAGTCAAATAAAAAAATCTTTTGGAAAAATCCAAATAAAAATTTGGGTGTCACAAGCGATCGGCCGGCTGCTGGCTCGATGAGCTGCCGGCTGTCCTCTGGAGTCTGCGTACTACCCCAAACAAGTCAACCGGCTTCACTCCATTCTTCCTTGTATATGGTGCCGAGGCTATCATCCCAACTGACATCGAGTTCGACTCGCCTCGGGTCACCATGTACACGGAGGCGGAGGCCAAGGAAGCGCGAGAAGACGGCGTCGACCTGCTGGAAGAAGGCCGGCTGTTAGCACTCAGCCGGTCCGCCATCTACCAGCAGGGTTTGCGCCGTTACCACAACCGAAAGGTCAAGCCAAGATCTTTCCAAAAGGGCGACCTTGTGCTTCGGCTGATCCAGCGAACAGCCGGCCAGCACAAGCTCTCGACCCCTTGGGAAGGCCCTTTCGTCATCAACAAAGCACTAGGCAACGACTCCTACTACCTGATCGATGCACAAAAACCAAAAGCACGCAAGAGGGATGATTCCGGCAAGGAGTCGGAGCGACCATGGAACGCGAACCTCCTGAGAAGATTTTACAATTGAAAGCACAGAAAGTAGAGGCAGCAGACTAGACTAAGGGCGCAGCAGGGGAGTCGGGCTGGTCGGACGAGACGGCGCCGCCGGCTGGAGGAGTGGCCGGCTGGCGGGTCTCAGCTTGATCATCGCCGGCTGCAGACGGCGCACCCACGCGTGCCTTGTTGCTGGAGGCACGGTCAAGCTGAGGCTGACCGGCCGCTCCACCATCTGTTGCGGCGTCTTCACCCTCCTCCTCCTCCTCCTCGCCCTCTCGTTGGAGTCGATCTCCTCTGCCGAGTCCTCGCCGTCTGCCAGGTTCAGCCCGAACCACTCCTCCAGCCGGGCAACGCCGTTGTCGTCCACCTCAGGAGCGAAGGCGCTGGTGTCGGTGTAGTCGCAAATCGCTGAAGCCCGCTGGATGATAGCCGGCCGCGCCGGCTCCAGCTCTGTGTCGGCCTCCTGCCGTCAGGTGGCTAGCTGGTCCAGACTCAGCTCGAGATACCAGGCCTTGGCGAACTCCAGCGCCCGCCTGGCGCCGGACCGAGCCGCAGAAGCCTTCCAGGCCTCGAAGCGGCCGGCCGCCACCTCCAGCCAGTCGGCAGTCCAACTGGGGGTGCGGGGAATCACCTCACCAGGCCAGAGAGCGGCCAACACCTGCGCCCCAACGCGCTGAAGCCGGCGGAGCATGCGATGAGCCGGCTGAAGGCGGGCCTGAATCGCCAAGAGCTGCTCCTCCAGCGACCAGCGAGCGTTTGGCGCGATCTCGGCGCCAGCCTGCCTTCGTGCCTTGCGGTGGGCCTCGACGACCTGGTTGGCGGCGGTAGAGTAGCTAGGGAAGTACTCTGCGCAAAGAAGAAAGAGAAAGAAGAGAAAAATATCAAGTCAGAAAGTGAGCTAAACGGCAAGCGGCAAGCAAGGACGAAGAGGAAGGCAGCCTACCGTCAACCAAGTCTTCGATCTGGCCATAGCCGTTGATCAGCGTCTGCTTCGCTTCGGCCCAGCTGGCCGTCTCTGTCTCATACTCGGCTTGGAGGGCGGCCTCGCTGTCCTGCACCGCCTTCAGGGCCGCCTTGTGGCTCTTCTCCTGGTCGGCCAACCTCTTGGCCAAGCGGTCACGCTCCTGTGCCAAGGCGGCAAACTCGGCGTCCTTAGTGCGGAGGGCGGCCTGAGCCCCGCCCAGCTGTTCTCTCAGACTGGCGTTGGCCGCTGCAGGGATGGCAGAAAAGAAAGAAGCAATAAGGGAGAAGTCGTCAAGGAAGATCCGACCCGGGGACTACACCAAGTGGGTGCGCGGACGCGCCCCCACGTGAGATAAAAGACGAAGCACTTACCCCGGCTCTCAGATAGGTCAGCAGTCTTCTGGGTCAGCTCCCGAGCCTGGGAGTTGAAGGCAGTCGTGCGGAGGTTGTGGTAGTCCTGCAAGTCAGGCAGAGGAGGGAATGAGAACAAGAATAGCAAAACAAGGCCCGCTAAGAAGTTCCAAGCCGCCTGCTCAGCAGCCGACTCGGAACTCGGGGACTACACCCAGTGGGTGCACTGACGCGCCCCCACGGAAGAAACCAAGATCAAAAAAGGAAAAAATAAGAAGACTAACCCGAATGGCTGCCCGCGTCGCAAGGAACTCGTCATTATATTTCCTCAGCGCCGCAGCCTGGGCCTGAAGCCGGTTTCGGACGTCCCGCGCTGCCACGTTCACCACAGCTGTCCCTCCACCCAGCGTCCACCCTGAGCTGGCGCTGGCCGCCTCCATGTCCTGGGCCGACGAGCTGGAGCCCGCGGCCTTCTGCGGCTCCGACGCGGCCTTCCCCGTGCACTGGCGCAAGGGCGACTGGACCACCAGATCCGTCCTTGCGCCCGGCTCGCCCCCGGCCAATTGCGCAGGCGGCAAGTTAGGCCGGCCGCCTTGGGTCGCCCAAGTCGGCGGGGCCGGTGCCGCCTCCCTCTCTAGGACGACGACGTCGTCCTCCCTCTCCAATCCCGGCTGATCGCCGCCGGCTTCCTTTGGCGGGGGCTCTAGGGCCTCAGGCGCCGTGATGCGCAGAGGGGTGACGAGCAAGGCCCCCTCCGCCATCGCCGCGGCCGCAGCCTCCGCTTGGGCCTTGGCCGCTGCGTCGGCGCGCGCCTTCGCCGCCTCCTCCTCCTGTGCCGCCTTGGCGGCAGCCGCCCTCAACTCCTCCGCCTCCCGCTCCTCCCGCGCCTCCCGCGCGTTTCGCTTCGTCGCCGCCTGAAGCTCGGCGCGGGGGTCCACGCGGCGGGTGCTCCCGAATCCTCCCGGCGATCCAACGACGGAGGCGGCAGCAACCCGCTCGAGTGGCAGCGGAGCCCTGATTTTTTGAGAAAGGACAAGGATTCAGAAACTACCAAAGAAAAGAAGAAAGAATGCACAAAGGAGTATACACTTACGCCGACACCGTCTGCGGCTGCTTCACCACCTTGCGGAAGCGGGCCACCTTCGCGGCCGCCTCATCCCGCCTGGTCGCCGCCGCCCCGCCCTTGGGCTTCTTCGACCGACTGCCGAACAAGCCCGACGCGGCACGACGCTTCTGCCCGCCGCCCCGAGCAGGCGGCGCGGTGGAGGAACCCGCGCCGTGGCCAGACGCCGGCTGGCGGCGTGGGACGACTTCCGCCTCGTCGTCATCCGGCCAGTCGTCGAAGCTGGCTCCAAGACCGGAGCCGCCTGCTTCGCCGCCACCCGCCTCGGCGTTGTCCTCCATGCCCGCCGCCCCCAAGTCGTGGTCCTCCAGGTCATGTTCCGCCCGGTCGGGGAGGAATCGGCGCTCCGTCTCCGACCCGGCTGCAGGTCGAAGGAGAGAGCTCTGCCAAGGCGTGCCGACTGGTCAGAGACGGCCAGAAGGAATTCGGCAACAAAACTAAGGAAAGAAAAGGAAAGAGAAAATATACCGTGGGCGGAGGATGCGCACGGGAATATGGCTCCTTGCCAAACCGCCACTCTGCGGAGAGCTTGCAGTTCGCAAGGTAATTCACCATGTGGGCCACCTCATCATGCGGCATGTCCTTGGTGCACATCCGGCTCAGATCGAGCTGGCCGCTCATCTGACAGATCAGGTGAGGGCGGCTCTGAAGCGGAAGCACCCGGCGCACGACGAAGGTGGCCAGCAAGTCGTGCCCAGTCAGGCCCTCCGACTGGATCATCACCCCCAGTCGGGCAACGGCCGCGGCTCCAGCCGGCGTCAGCGACGCGGCCCGATAGGACCAGTGGGCCGCCTCCCAGCCGGCGGGCCGGCTACGTAAGCCGGCAAGTTGACGTAGTCGCCTTGCGGGGCGACGTTCTTCACGTAGAAATAGGACTTCTGCCAGCGCTTCACCGACTGGATTAACGTGATGACGGGGAAGGGGTTGTCGGCCGCCGGCCTCCGCATCGCGATGAAGGCGCCGCTCTGGGCCGGCACGCCCTGCATGCGGGTGCCCAGCTTGGATTGGAAGAACTCCCCCCAGAGCTCGAGGGTGGGGAGAACGCCAAGGAAGCCTTCGCACAAGGTGACGAAGGCGGACAGCAGCACCACCGTGTTTGGAGTGAGGTGGTGCGGCTGGAGTTGATAGAAGTCGAGGAAGGATCGGAAGAAAGCGCTCGCCGGCAAGCCGATGCCGCGCAGGAAATGCGAGCGGAAAACTACCCGCTCGCCTTCCTCCGGCTCTGGCGTGATCTCCCTGGCAGGCGCGAGATGGACCCGCACCTGGTCCGCGCCGGGCAACCGCCGCGTCTTGCGGAGGAACTCGATGTGGTCCATGTGGACGTTGGAGCCGTCCCAGTCCCCGCCGTACTGCATGGTGGCGAGAAGCTAGCAAGGAAGAGTGCGGCGGCGGAGAAAGCACGGCCCTGCGGTGGCAGAGCTGCGGGGCGGAGTGACGAATGGTGGGACGGCGCAGCGGCGAGGCGCTGCTGCAAGGGAAAGCAGGAGGAAGAAGATGGCAGAGAGGGGAGGAGCGTGCGAGCGTCTGCCGCTTCCCCTCCTCCCCCTACTTATAGCCTCGTGCGGCGAAGCCGAGGAGGCGAGGCGTGGGGAGGGACGTGGCATTAACTGCGCCCACTCCCCCATGTCCCGCGATTATTGCGCCCTAACGGCGTGCGGAAACCGTCGCCGGAAGACGTGCGGATGGCTTTGGACCGCAAAGAATCTGCGCCTGGGCCTAGGCGTAGGAGTGGTGGGCCCTTGGCCTGCGCGACGTCTTGTCGCGCGCGTGGGTTGGCAGGCTCTCTTCAACCAAGGGACGCCACGTGGTTCGCAGGCGGCGAGCGGCCGGCCCGAAGCCCGGCGCGCGCGCCGACAGACTCCCGCCTTCCGACTTTAAAAATTTCGCCAAGACGGCGCGCCCATCCGAAGTCGGCTCCTAGCTGCTGGCTCGTCAAGATAAGAAGCTGACCGAGCTTCTCGACCTCCACTCAGCCTCGAAGCCCAACCAGCTTCCGGGACTACTGTCGGAGTCGATGGCCACGGGTAGCCTAACCGACTCCCCTGGCTCTTTGAAAAATTACCAGGCCATTCAAGCCTTCAAGCATACAAAGCATAGGGCCGCCTTCCCCCGGCCGGCTACCCCCTGGGCCGACTCCCAGAAGGCGACCCAGTCTCAGAAACCTCCCCCAAGAAAGATACGAGATAGCCGACTCCAGGGAGCCGGCCCCAAGAGGACCGACTCCCAGAAGCCGGCCATGAAGAAAGCCGACTCCCGGAAGCTGGCCATGAAGAAAGTAGGCTCCCAGAAGCCGGCCAAGACTGTACCCACATAACAGTGATAGGATGGGGCGTGGCCGCAGTACAGCCCACTGCCCTTGAATCCCGGAACAGGTATGGCCACAGGGCGCCGTACGGGCTAGCCATCCCCCGTCCGGCGCGGCACTATAGCCATGTTGGCCTCGATGTCACCCACGACAGGTGCCAGTACGGCCCGTGGGCGGCGGGCCCCTTTGCCAGAGAGACATCTGAAGACGGTCCAGCCTCCTCTAGTCGGCCAGGGATGTGGCCGGCTCCCAATAGCCGGCTACCTCCCTCCCTCGAAGCATGCGCCCCATTAAGGAGACAAGACGAGGTAAGGCTACAGTGAGAGCTCGCAAGGCGACGACACTGTAGCAACGCTTACCTCGACAAAGCCCTCGTCATCAGAGGCAAGGCAACAGTAACCAGCCGCCAACAAAGCCCCCAAGCGGTGGGGCCGGCAGCCGGCGGGACCCACCAGTCGGCGGGCCCCAATGATCGGCGGAGAAGCCGGCGAGCATAGACACTGACGGCTGGGACCCACGCCCAGCCGGATTACCATTGTACCCCTGGGGGGTTAGGCCTATATAAACCCCCCGGGACACCCATGCAAAGGGTTGATCTCATAGAGTTTGACACACCACATAGAGAGAAGAGGAGAGCTAGCCTTGCCCTTCTTCTTCCTCTAGCCAGACAGCTCAAGGAGCACTTGTAGCTACTTGTATTGATCTAGTGATCATGCGGAGACCCCGCAGAGCAGGACTAGGGGTGTTATCTCCACGGAGAGCCCCGAACCTGGGTAAGATTCGCCGGCGTGCATGTCTTCGCCTCATCCCGTTTCCAGGCACCGACGACGTCTTACTGGCTCCCACAATGATAAGCCACCCGTTGGCATATGTCGCACCTACCGCCCGACATCGCGCTTAACCCCTTCGTCCGGGGGCTCATGTTCTACTATGGGCTAGATTTTCACGATCTGGCCCCGGACTCCGTTCTCCTCATCTCGATATTTATCGTCACGTGTGAGGCCTTCCTTCGGATTCCCCCGCACTTTGGTTTGTGGCTCAAGCCTTTCGACGTGAGGCCGCGAGCGACAGAGGAGGAGCGGGCAGAGTGCGGCAGCGTCATAATAAGCAAGCTTGTCAGCGCGGTTTGGTCTGAAGGATCTTTCGCCGAGTCTTCCGAGCTATGGCAGCAGGGGTGGTTTTATGTCAACGAGCCGCGGGGCTCCAAGTGGGCAGCTACGCCCACGTTCCGACCCGACCCTCCAACTTAGCTCGCTTCCTGGATCAATAAGGGATTAGACTGGGGCACCAATGAGGTGCAGACTCTGCAAAGTCGCATCTGAAGCCTTACCGAGAAGGGCATCGAACTTGTGAATGTTGTTCAAGTAATGCTAGTCCGCCGAACCTTGCCATGTCAGCGGCAGCCTCTCCGTATGTGGGAGTTTAATCCAGAAGGGCGGCGGACTCTTCAGCACTTCTTCGGCGCTACGCACGAAGGGATGTGGAGATTATATTTCGGGGAGCGAGAGCAATGGCCGGACACCACTGAAGACATTGGCCTTGACTGCAATCATCCGGACACTCCAGTAAGTATTCAATCTCCGAACACCTTTCATTCAAGCATCTCTTTACAAGATACTGAACGACCCGTCCTTATACAGGACTGGATAAAGAAAGCGGTGCTGATCTGGTGTCCGGCGCCCCTTCCCGAAGACCCCGCGCCCGCCCTGCTGATGCGGATGTTGGCTCCGACACCGTACTTGGTGTCTGCGGAGGAGAGCAAGAACAGAGAGGCAGAGGTGGTCTCCGCCCCAAGGATAAGTTAGACGTTGTGTTCGGGGAAAACGAAACCTCCTGCCCGAGGGCGAAGGTGCGGAGGAAGGCCTCCATGGCAAGAAAAGGGCCACTTCTGAAGATCAGGAGGGGAAACCTTCCAAGAAAGGGAAAACGCCATTGCGGGAGGCTTGGGCTGGGCAAGCGATGTTGACGTAGAGCTTTATGATGAGGGCAAACCTCCGGCCAAACTGTAAGTGCAGCAGGGTACTTTAATCATACCTCGTTCCTTTCTTATTACTGAAGTAATCCTCCGACATACGTACGTCCTCGCAGGTTAACGCCTAGTGTTTCTCAATCGTCCTCCTCCTCGAGAGACCTTCTTCCAGAGATGATGGAGAGCACACGCCTTCTCCGGCCTCCCCGCCCAATAGGGCAGATGATTCCGAGGTATCGTCCCGTGGGGCTCCTCCCGATCGACAAGTAGTGCAGGAAACGAAGAAGGCATTACCCAAAGGTGGTGCCTCTGTTACTCAGGGTTCGGGAATCAAGCATGACGGCCCGAATTATCTGGTTTACAGCCAGAGACGATTCTGGAGGCGAGTGGGCAGATTCCTTCAAAGGAATGCCGTACTCCGGCGGCAGTTTCCGAAGACCCAGAAACGCCGGGAATGCTGACGGACATGCTGCGACAAGCGTCCGTTTCGAAGGAACACCATGCCTTGATGGTTACGGTGGTCGAAAAGGTTCTATCCGCAAAGAGCGGGTTGAACGAGGCCTTCACGAGCCTCCTAAGGGGTTTTGAGGTTTGTGATGTAATTTTGCCAATGGTATTTTATTGACAGAATGCGCCTGTTGTATATGCAGTAGCCCCTGAGACTCGGATTGCCTTTCAAAGGAAGCGATCGGAGGATCGAAAAGATATGTTCAGGTACTAACCTTGATTTTACTTGGAATACAGGCTGCCTCGCCTCCTGCGCTACTCGAAATACGGAAGTGGCCGAACTGCAGCGAAAGCTGGATATTGTGGACGATGACATTGCATTGATCAACGGGCGTCTTGACGACTCGCAAGGTATATCTTTCGAGCATTCCTTACACCAATGTGCTTGTAATTGAAGCCTGACTCTAGAAAAGAGTTTTATATGAAATGTGCATGAATGCAGATGGTGTTGCCGCCGTGGAGCCCTTCGGGCGGAGCTAGCCCGGGCCAAGGAGCAGGCCCAGTTTAGTAATGCGGCTGCCGATAAGGCATCGGCTGAGTTGAAAGCCGAACAAGCTGCATGGCGCCAAGACAAGGAGAAGATGTCCACCATGGCGCACGAATTAGAGAATGCGGCTAGCCGCTGTAAACTTCTTCAGAAGGAAAATGAAGCCAAAGCGGCTGAACATGACAAGGCCTTACGAGAGGCGAGAGAAGCGCGGTCTGAATCCAGATCGGCCCGTGAGGAGATCCGGCAAGCTGGGGAGATTGTGGCTGGCAAGCCCTTTTTTGCTACAGGCTAAGTTCGGCGATCCGAACTATGCTCAGCTTAACCAAGTGTGGAGTTCTCCGGACAATTTTTTAGACTTGCCGAAGAGTTCTTCCGATGCGGCGCAGTTTTACCATGCACAAGAGGGGTATGCAACGGAGAAGCTTTTTTGGTCACAATTTGGCGCGTCGAAGCGCCCTCTGTTGCTGAATGAACAGATGTCCCAGTGGGCCGAGCTGCACAGGATATCCGGCGCTGCCATGAAGAACGTCATAGTCCGGTTGTGGCCGACTGAACCTGTTCCGAGTAGTTACTTCGGCCTGGTGCAGCGGCTTGTTGATGCGGTGGCGCGTATTGACGCTGTGAAGCGGTCGGCGTGCATTGAAGGTGCACGGATGGCCTTCGCCTGAGTCAAGACATTCTGGGGGAAGATGAAGGCCATCGATGTTGCGGCGAAGAGTCCACCCAAAGGCAAGGACCGTCCGGAACCAGAGCATTATTTTGAAGACATCCTAGAGGCCGCCCACTTGATAGAGGGTCGGTGCTCGAAAGACATAATGTTCGACTGATGTGTATAAGTGTTGTAACAGACAACTTTATGGTTAATCTGTTTTCATCTTTTGCTCGAAAGCTTGTATTCCTCTTGTGCGGCCATTTTAATGTAATCTGAAGGTTTTCCAGTCGTCGACTTCAGCCCCCTCGTAGGAAATACGGGGGTGTTCAGAAAAGCATTGAATCACTCTTTGTCCAACGTCTCGGTCCATAAAGGAGGTGATAATGCGGCGAACCAGGCAATCGGACTATAGGGCGTTAACACCTTCACTTAGCCATAGGAGTTTTATGGCGGAGCTACGACATAGCCCCTGGTATGTATGCGGCGTATTATAATTTTTATGCCTTACATGTTTTGATCTGAGAAAGATCCTTCGCGTGACATGGAGAATCGCTAAAGATTCGAATAAGTCGTCAAGTGGTTGACCAGCTCTCGCCGCATCATGACAGTCAGTTTTCGGCTTTCTCTACTGAGGTGCTCATCCGGTCAAAGCCAGGGCACAATCGTAGTAGTTCTCCCTTTACTACCCTAGCCGATAGAGCGGAACATAGGGTAGCAAGCACAGGAGCCGGGCAACCCAACTATTGACCAAAGACAATGATTCGAAGCTGATGCATATAAGTCCAAAACTTGCGATGCCAAAGTACGCTATAGAGCTGTTCGGACTTTTATTGGCGACTCATTTGTTCCCATACCGAGCCTCTGGCAAGTTATGCCGAGGTGCGTCTTGTAACACCGCCGTTACGGGCGTACTCGTTATAGAAAGAGTATGGAAGATTAGTTCGGATGAAGTTTACTGGGAGTGGAGCAATAAGCCAATGATAAATTCATATATATAAAAAGAAGAGAAAAACCACAACCCGACTATTTGACATGCTCGAGGTCGGGAACGGAGGAAAAAGGCATAGTACAGGCTCAAAATAAAGAGTGCGGTCTACAAAAAAGCTGTTTTGGACCTCCTGTCGCACGTCTGCGCCGCCCGTCCTCAGGGAGGGGAGTCCTTAACGGAAGTGGCCCCTTAGGTGAGTGTATGGATCCGAACTCCGATAGAGTCCGATTAGATGTTGTCCTGATGGTCACCTGTTTTTAAGAGATAATAAAGAAAAATATGGAAAACAGATAAAAAGCGTTACGGGAATGTTTGCAGGGTTGCCCGTATTGTGCTTCCGCCGGTGCCCATGGTATCTTGAGTGCATAGTGATGTATGCGTGGTGTGAATCTTGCTGGTATAGCGGGTGGGTGGCGGAAGCCGAACTGCTATTTCCGTTCCGGGAGCGGTCGAACTTTGGAGGGAAATTGTTTCTGGCCCCTGGTGTTCGGCTGGCGAGCCGCTCCGTCGTTTTTATCGCCTGGTGGCCTCCTCCCATTGTGTTCGGCGTTAAGCTTTCCTGCCTGCTTAAAGACCCAATAGTTTCTGTTGGTGTGACTAGCTGGCTTATCAGGGTGACCATGAATCTGACAAGGTCGGTCCAATATCATGTCGAGGGTGGATGGTCCATCCTGGTTTGCCTTGAATGACTTCTTCCGTTGACCGGTTTTTGGATTGTGAAATCCAGCGTTGACCGCTGTGTCACGTAATCTTTCATTATTGCTGCGACTGTTGTGTCCGTTTAGTCGTGGCTTGTCGTTGCCATCTCGGATTTTGGAAGTGCCCGGGTCGCTGGCGTTGTTGCTTTTACGAGCAAGCTAGTTGTCTTCTCCCGCACAAAAGCGAGTCATTAGAGCAGTAAGGGCTGTCATGGATTTAGGTCCTTCCTGGCCGAGGTGACGTGCTAGCCATTCGTCCCGGACGCTTAATTTGAAGGCCACAAGGGCTTCCGCTCCGAGCAGTCGACAATTTGGTTCTTTTTGACTAAAAACCTAGTCCAGAGTTCCCTGGCTGACTCGTCGGGCTGTTGGACAATATGACTTAAGTCATCGGCATCTGATGGCCGGACATATGTTCCTTGGTAGTTGTCACGAAAGGCGTCTTCCAAATCTTCCCAGCTGCCAATAGAATTTTCTGGCAAACTGTTTAGCCAGTACCGCGCTGGCCCCTTAAGCTTGAGAGGCAGGTATTTAATGGCATGAAGGTCATCTCCGCGAGCCAGGTGGATATGGAGGAGGTAATCCTCAATCCATACTGCGGGGTCTGTTGTTCCATCGTATGATGCGATGTTGATGGGTTTAAACCCGTCTGGAAATTCGTGCTCCATTACCTCGTTGGTGAAGCAAAGAGGGCGTGCGGCTCCTTTATGTTGGGCCACACTGTGAAGCACCTCCGGCGGACTCCGCTTACGGTTTTCGGACCGAGCGTGCTCGGGTCTGTTGTGTCCGAATAGATAACCGTTATTACTGGTCGGGGCATGTCTCTGCGATCTGAGTGTCGATTTTGTGTGTCCTGTTCTACCCTCCAGGTCTTGTTGGATGTCGCGAGTGTTCCCCCGAGCTTCTTTATTCTTGCTTGGACAACCGGATGGGTTGGTATGGTGCTCTGCTTGGGCAGCTGCTTTGTCCGGACCGAACTGTGGTTGGCCTACCGGCTTATTCGATGGTGGTGTGGGCTCCAACGCCTTGCCATCGTATTGAGGGAGCCACCTACAGTTGTGGTGCGTTTTGTCTGGGCCGCTAAGGCCGTATTCTTTGGCGGCCAGGACCTCGGTCCATTTATCATTGAGCAGATCTTGGCTCGCTTGAAGCTGCAGCTCCTTTATTCTTAGATTCCTTGCCGTGGCTATTAGCCAGCGTTTAAAGCGCTCCTGCTTGAGAGGTTCCTCAGGCACGATGAATTCCTCGTTGCTGAGGCTCTCCTCTTCCTTGGAGAGTGGGAGATAATTACTATCCTCCGAGTCTCCGAATATGACTTGTTCATCAGGGCTATCTTGCCCGCTTTCCTGGTCCTCCTGTTCGGATCCTGTCTCAACAGGGCCTTCGTTGTCCGTAGTATTATCACCTCCGGTGCTAGTATTGTTTTGACGTGACTGAGAGTGGCGTCGGGGGCGCAGGTGTTCAGACTGTGTACCAGGAGGCTTATCCTCGATTGGATCCTCCTTATCATCGTCGAGATTGTCGTTGGGTGTGTCTACCATGCACACGTCATACCAGGAAGTGGTCGCCCCGCGTCTAGCGGATAGTAAGCTCTGGCCTTGCCCCTCATCGTCGTCCAGACCGTCGATGTCTTCGGAGCAGACCTATGAAGTGGGTGGCGGGTGGGAAGCAAAATTCTCCGTCATCCGCCATAAGGTCGAACCGAACATAGTTCAGCGATGAGCCATCTGCCAGGGATAGGTTTTTTAGTGAGTTTAGTAGGTCGCCCATGGGCGAGTGTTGGAAGATATCCGCGGAGCTGAACTTGAAGATCGATAGCCGATCGAGTTCGGTATCCGCGGGTTCGCAGGGTTCGGAACTCGATATCGGAGACAAGTCCGGGGTTCCGTTGATGCAAGTATCGTACAAAGTGGAATCTGCATGTGGCTCCAACGTCGCCGAATCGGTAGCCCCCTTGATGGGGTTGAGTTTCCCATCTTCAGACGACTTGATCTGTCCCGGATCTAAGGCCAGAGTTGTTACAGGAGCTATCTCCTAGATGCGGCCTGATGACAGG
This sequence comes from Triticum aestivum, assembly GCF_018294505.1. Lineage (NCBI taxonomy): Eukaryota > Viridiplantae > Streptophyta > Magnoliopsida > Poales > Poaceae > Triticum > Triticum aestivum. Next base: position 427,837,139 of record NC_057799.1, on the reverse strand, counting down.
TTTAAGCCATGTTCATCGGGGCGAAGGGGAGCGGTTGCCGCGGTCTCGAATCCTTCGAAGATCAAGTCTCCACGGATGTCTGTGACGTAGTTCAGGCTTCCAAATCTGACCTGATGGCCGGGGGCATAGCTATCGATCTGCTCCAGATGGCCGAGCGAGTTGGCCCGCAGTATGAAGCGGCCGAATACAAAGATCTGTCCGGGGAGGAAGATTTCTCCTTGGACCACGTCATTACTGACGATTGAAGGGGCCATCAAACCTTTCGTCGACGACACAGTGGAACTCTCAATGAAAGCACCAATGTCGGTGTCAAAACCGGCGGATCTCGGGTAGGTGGTCCCGAACTGTGCGTCTAGGATCAATGGTAACAGGAGATGGGGGACACGATGTTTACCCAGGTTCGGGCCCTCTCTATGGAGGTAATACCCTACTTCCTGCTTGATTGATCTTGATGAATATGTGTGTTACAAGAGTTGATCTACCACGAGATCGTAATGGCTAAACCCTAGAAGTCTAGCCTATGTGAATATGGTAATGAATCTCCCTATCCGGACTATGCTCTCCGGTTTATATAGACACCAGAGAGATCTAGGGTTACATGAGGTCGGTTACATAGGAGGAAATCTTCATAATAGGTCGCCGAGCTTGCCTTCCACGCCAAGTAGAGTCCAATCCGGATATGAGTGTTGTCTTGGGCCTTCGTATCTTCACAGCCCATCAGTGCGGCCCATGGATAACAGGCCGAACGCCCGAGGACCCCTTAGTCCATGACTCCCTCACCTGGCACTAGCCAAGTTCATGGCGGCGTCGCATTACGCCTACAACACGCTGAAGATGCCTGGGCCGATGACCATCATCACCGTCCCCTGCGACAAGAAGGATGCGCTGATCTGCGCCGACCTACTCTACCGGGAAGCAGTTGCAGCAGCTGCCGCCAAGGCACTTGCTCCTGCTGCTGAAGCCCCGGGAGGGAAGAAGAAGCCCCGCAAGACCTCTCGCACCCACTCCGGCAAGCGCACCTCTTCGAAGTGTTGTGCTACCGTCGAGGACATGCCAGAGAGCTCCACCGGCAAGAGCAAGAAATCCAGAGCTGCGCCACCACAGACCAAGAAGGTGTCCGTTAGGGAGGATGGTATGGGAGGGGCTTTCACCATAAGCTCCACCCTCGACAGCAAATAGGAAGGCGTGCTCGTCACCTTCCTGCGGGCAAATGTTGATGTGTTTGCATGGCAAGCATCTGACATCCCCGGTGTTCCCAGGGAGGTGATTGAGCACCACCTAGCTTTCTGTCCTCATGCGCGGCCCGTCAAGCAGAAGGTCAGGATGCAGGCTCTGGAAAGGCAAGAGTTTATCACAGAAGAGATTAGGAAGTTGGAAGCAGCAGGCTTGGTGAGGGGGTGCTCCATCCGACGTGGTTGGCCAATCCGGTGGTAGTGCACAAGGTGAACGAGAAGTGGAGGCTGTGTATTGACTACACAGATATCAATAAGGCTTGTCCTAAGGACCTCTTCCCGTTGTCGCGCATCGACCAGATTGTTGACTCCACGGCTGAGTGTGATCTGTTATCATTCCTCGACGCCTACTCGGGCTACCACCAGATCTTCATGACAAGAGAAGACAAAGAGAAGACAGCATTCATCACCCCATCTGGTACGTATTGCTTTTTACTGATGCCTTTCAGGTTGAAGAGTGCTGGCTCAACGTTTGCAAGAGCGGTCCAAACTGGTTTTGAACCCCAGCTACATAGAAATATGGAAGCATACATGGATGACATAGTGGCCAAAACCAAGGACAGGGCAACTCTTGTACAAGACCTGGAGGAGACGTTTGCCAACCTGCGCAAGATCAACCTCAAGCTGAACCCTGAGAAGTGTGTCTTCGGCGTTCCGTCCGGCAAACTTCTCGGGTTCTTTGTGTCGCAGCACGGGATCGAGGCAAACCCAGACAAGATCAAGGCTATTGAGAAGATTGAGGCGCCCAAGCGGATCAAGGATGTGCGTCGGCTCACTGGCTGCGTTTCCGCCATGAGTCGATTCATCTCCATGTCTGCCGAGCGCGCCCTTCCCTTTTTCAAGATTTTGAAAAAGGTGGGCCCCATGGAGTGGACCTCGGAGGCCGAAGTAGCACTGCAGGATCTGAAGAAGTACCTCCCTTCTACACTAGTACTGGTGGCGCCTAAACCGCAAGAGTCGTTGCTGTTGTACCTGGCGGCGACGAATCAAGTGGTCAGCGCCGCGCTGGTGGCACAGAGGGAGGTCGACGAAGAGGCAGTGGCAATGGTAGGACCAGCGGATGGCACGTTAGAAATTCCCCCGGCAGGGCCTGGTGCCGACAAGGCAAGGCCCCCGGCAGAGTCTGACGCCATCGGGGCAGGGCCCGCGCAACCAAGTGAAGTGGTGCAGAAGAAGAAGATGATGCAGCACCCGGTTTACTTTGTCAGCTCCCTCTTGCAGGGGGCTAGGTCAAGGTACTCCGGTGTGCAGAAATTGCTCTTCAGCCTCCTTATGGCCTCGAGGAAGCTGCGTCATTACTTCCAAGCCCACGAGATCACTATCGTCACCCGCCTCCCGTTGCAACAGATACTGCACAACCCAGATGCAACCGGAAGGATTGTGGAGTGGGCCTTGGAGTTGTCAAGCTTTCGGTTGAAGTTTGGAAGTACCTCGACAATCCAGAGCAGAGTCTAGGTGGAGTTCATTGCAGAATGGACCTCAAAGCCCGACGAAAAATCCAGGAGACCGCTCTCCCCGGCAAGGAAGCAAGCCGCGACTGGATCATGTACTTTGATGGGGCTTTCTCGCTGCAAGGCGCCAATGCCGGTGTGCTGCTTGTCGCACCCACCGGAGAGCACCTCAAGTATGTGATCCAGATGCACTTTCGCAGGGAGATGTCCACAAACAACACTGCTGAGTACGAGGGGTTGCTTGCCGGCCTCAGGATCGCGGCAGACCTCGGGCTGAAGAAGCTCATCGTCAGGGGTGATTCGCAGCTTGTCGTCAGACAAGTCAACAAATATTATCAGAGTCCGTTGATGGAGGCCTACGTAGATCAGGTGGGGACGCTGGAGGAGCGCTTCGACGATATACAAGCGGAGCACATTCCCCGAGCGGAGAATGACATCGCTGACTACCTATCAAAGCGCGCTGCATTCAAGCTACCTGTGGAACCAGGTGCCTTTTTGCTTCGGTTAACTCAACCATCCGTCGAACCATCAATGGAGCAGAACAAGCGGAGGAAATCAGGCCCCGGCAGGTACTTTCCCGCTGAGCCCCCAGGGGCCGCCGGCAAGGGTGTTGCCACGGATTCTGAGCCTGCTGAGGGGCGGCTGGCTCCGGCAGGGCGCCAAGCCCTGGCCGTAGAGACGGCTGCCCCCATGGCGGAAGAGATGCCTTTGGTCCTTGCCATCGAGCCCCAGGCTCCGGCATGGGCACAACATACCGTCTGTTTCCTCCAGACAGGGGAACTTCCTGAGGAGCAGGAAGAAGCAGAAAAAGTAGCCCGTCGGTCTGCCTTGTACCAGTTCGTCGATGACGTCCTGTATAGAAAAAGACCGAACAGTGTGAAATTGAAGTGCATCCCCCGGGAGGAAGGACTGGAGCTGTTGGCAGAGATACATGGAGGCATATGTGGCTCCCACATAGGGTCGAGGGCCCTTGCCGGCAACGCATTCCGGCAAGGCTTCTTCTGGCCCACCACCCTCCAGGATGCGACGGCACTAGTAACCAGGTGTGAAGCGTGCCAGTTCCATTCGAAGAAGCTTCATCAACCAGCTCAAGCCCTTCAAACAATCCCTCTCTCCTGGCCGTTTTTGGTATGGGGCTCGACATACTGGGCCCTTTCCCTCACGCTGTCGGGGCTTTGAGTACTTGTACGTTGCAATCGACAAGTTCACGAAGTGGCCGGAGGTGGAGGCAGTGAGGAAGGTTACAACACAGTCAGCCGTCAAGTTCTTCAAGAGGCTAGTCTGCCATTTTGGTGTACCAAACAGAGTCATCACCGACAACGGCACGCAGTTCACAAGCCACACCTTCATGCAATACATCCAAGACCTCGGCAGCAAGGTCTGTTTTGCTTCTGTGGCACACCCACGGAGCAAGGGCTAGGTGGAGAGGGCAAATGCTGAAGTGTTGTGAGGCCTGAGAACAAAGACTTGTGACAGGCTGCACAAGAGCGGAAGGCGCTGGATTGATGAGTTGCCGGCGGTTCTTTGGTCAATCAGGACGACGCCAAATCTAGCCATCGGCTAGACACCCTTTGCCCTGGTTTACGGGGCAGAGGCAGTTCTCCCCACGAAACTCACATACGGGTCACCTCGAGTGCTCGCTTATGACGAGCTTGAGCAAGAGCAATTCCGGCAAGATGACGCAACGCTCCTTGAGGAAGATCGTCTTCGGGCGGCTGTGAGATCAGCACGCTACCAGCAAGCCTTGCGCTGCTACCATAGCCGCAAGGTTCATGCCCGAAGCTTTGAGGAAGGCGACCTTGTTCTTCGGCGCGCTGTCGGGACCCCGATTCCAAGTCACACCGATCTAGCCTGTAACACCTCATATCACTTTGCGGCCTCACGCACGGTACTCCCACGGGTGTCGCCTTACCATGGCCCGGGACCGTTTGCGCCTTTTGGCTCACGTATATGATAATGTCGCTAGCATCCATATGACAGAGAACCCGGGCCGACATGACTAGTCATGAACCCAAAGTGGCACTAACTGACGGGGACAGGCATACATGAATCAACATCGAGGATGTCGGTCAGCAGCGTGTGAATCCGGGCTGTAGCACTGGGCTAACAGGACTCCGGGAACCCGGGCTGTAGCAGGCTAGGCAGGACTCCGGATGTCACCGCGTGACATTTCCCCGAAGGGACAGACACAGGAACGATATGAAACACATGCCGGCCAGTCAAGTGTCCAGAGCAGTGGTGCTGGGCTAGCAGGACTCCGGTGAACCGGGCTGTAGCGGACTACTATGGCTCATGGAAGCACGAGACTACATTTCCCCATAAGAGAGGCTACCAAGGATAAACAACTAGGTTGTCGGATCCCACACATACCAAGCATTTCAATCAAACACACAATATGCTCGATATGTGCAAATACAACATGGCATCACAACAAGACTCTACGACTCAGAGTATTTATTCATTAGGCTCCGAAGAGCGAGATATTACAAACATGGGTCTCATGACCCAACATTCAGAGCATACAAGTCAAAGCACATGCGGAAGCTTAACATGTCTGAGTACAGACATCTACAAATAAAAAGGCTGAGAAGCCTGACTATTTACTAGATCCTGCCGAGGGCACAAGATCGTAGCTGAGGTATCAAGCTAAACGTCGAAGTCCACACGGGACTACTAGCGAGACTGACGTCTCTCTGCAAAACATAAAATAAGCAAACGTGAGTACAAATGTACCCAGCAAGACTTACATCAAAACTATCTACATATGCATCGGTATCAACAAAGGGGGGTGGTGGAGTTAACTGCAGCAAGCCAGCTTTGACTCGGTGGCTATCCTAACTACGACTGCAAGTAACTCTTTTGAGGTGGCGCACACGAGTCCACATATTCACCATATCAATACTCCACTATGGATCCGCTCTCGTCTCCCTACGAGAACGCCATCCATAGCACTCACGCTTATCTTGCGCATTTTAGAGTATCCACTTTCACTTGTCTATGAACTGTTATAGGCAACCCAGAAGTCCTTTTCCGCGGACACGGCTATTCGAATAGATCATATTAACCCTGCAGGGGTGTACTTTGTCACACACGCTGTCGCCACTTACCACCATGTACACGTCGTGTACCTCGGCAACCTTCAAGCGGAAGCCTTGCGAAGGAGTCGGCCACGACCTGACTAACCACACAAGTCTCTAGTCCAGGTTTATCGCCTATTCGGGTTCCATCCGCAAGGAGATCCGGCCGGGGTGTCGCTCACGGCCCCAAAAGATGTGTGCAGGGTTCCCGAGCCCACCATCCGGGTGCCACTCGGTACACCAGGCCACGTGTGCCTAGTCTGTCCCAAGCCCACCTGTACCGGGTGCCACTTGGTAGACTACTAACACTACCTACAAACACCAGAGACTAGTTGCAACTCCTGGACAGAGATCGAGGCGGTTAATAAGCCGAGAGGGGTCGAGTTACCGGAACCCAATGTGTGGTAGTAACTGTTCATGGATCACAAACACAAAACTCAGTTCCTGAGGACGGTTTCAATGAGACAACCCACCATGTACTCCTACATGGCCTCTCACCGCTACCTTTACCAAATCGTGTTCACACACTTAGCTCTCAACAGTAGGACATGTTCACCATATTCCAATTCATTCCCGATGAATCAGACCTGACTCAACTCTAAGCAATAGCAGGCATGACAAACAAGCATGAATGAGTAGGCACATCAGGGCTCAAACAACTCCTACTCATGCTAGTGGGTTTCATCTATTTACTATGGCAATGACAGGTCATGCAGAGGATAAAGGGGTTCAGCTACCGCAGCAAGTAACAGATGAATCGTTGTTGTCCTAATGCAGTAAAAGAGAGCAGGAGCGAGAGAGTGGGATTGTATCGGAATGAGCAAGGGGATTTTGCTTGCCTGGCACTTCTGAAGATAGCATTGAGTCTTCATTAGTGTCATCGAACTCATCGTCGGAAACACGGCTATCGAGAGGGGACAATACCGGCAACAGAGAGGAAACACAATCAATGCAATGCACAATATGATGCATGATCATGACATGGCAATATGAATGTGTTTTGAGCTAATGCAGCTAGCAACATATTAAATGGAGTTGGTTTGAACCTTAGGTTCAAATTCAAACTCCATATAAGACATTTCAAATGCCATTTATTCAAATTGTCATATACAGTGGCTGTAAGTTATTCAAACATGCATGAGGATGCCATAATCAGATTCTTTGGATTTTTCTGATAATTTTTCATATATAAATCATTTCATTTGGAGCTACGGTTGAATTTCTATGAATTTTAGAAGTTAGGGCATTTTCTGGAATTTTCTGAATTATTTTAAATCCAGAAAATGATTAACTGTGTCAGCATTAGGTCATGTTGACCTCAGCAGGTCAACGGACCCGGTCCAGGTCAAACCTGACCTGTGGGTCCCGCATGTCTGTGTAACAGGGTCAGCATCAGAGGCTGACCTGTGGGGCCAGGTCAATGCTGAGGTGGCAAGGTCAAACTGACCGGTGGGGCCACGGGCATTAGGTTAATTTAAACAGGGAATAACCCTGTGGTTAATTTAAGGGCGGGGCCCGTCTGTCAATGACCGTTGGGGTCAACTAATCAGTGGTTAGTGCTAATTAAGCGCGCGCCACGTCATCCAATCAGGCGACTAATCGCCGGCGGTAAGCAGACGCGGCGGCGCTCCTCGTCCGGCCAACTCTGGCATCGGCTGGATGCGCGGCTGGGCGCGCTAGAAAGCCCACGATGCGGCGCATCTAGCGGTGGCCGCGGTGTGTGCTGGGGCAGCATGTAGCGGCGGTGGCGACGAGCCGGGCGGCGGCCGGAGCTCGGCAAGGTCGGGTTCGGCGCTATTGTGCACGGCAGGGCGAACGGGTGGCTGCACTCGGCTCCTGGGAGCATGCTGAGAGCGCGACGGTGCTCGGACGCGAGCTATGGCTGCTGTTGGTGCGACGGCAATGAGGCATGGCGGCGGGGAGCTTCTGCGTCCGTGCAACTACGGCCTATAGGACGCGGGCGACCATGGGAGTAGGGGGAAAAGAAGCAGCGGCTCACCGCGGATCTGCTGGTTCTGCTGGCAAGGCAGGGGAGGCACGGGGTCCGCCGAATTGACGGTGCAGATCACCGGCATCCAAGGTCGAGGACGGCGGCGTTGACGGGGAAGAAGGCCGTCCGGGCTTGCGTTCTTCTGCTTGGAGGCGCGAGGCGTCGCGGCGGAGTCAATGTGTATGTCGGCAGGGGGTGCGGTGGCCGGTGGCCATGGCTACGGCAAGCGGCGCTCTCAGGTGCGTTCGGTGACGAGAGGAAGGGAGAGCAGAGGAGGAGGAGGGGTCCAGAGAGAGTGAGAGGGTCCGGGGTGTGCGTGGCGTCGCGGGACGCGCCCAGGGCAACGAGGGGGCAGCAGGCAGGGTGGAGGTGGCGCGCGCGTGCGGCGAGCACACGCCCTCCTGCCTACTGGCAGGAGGTTGAAGACGGTGGCGGCTGCGGTGGGCTGGGCCGCACAGTGCTGGACCAGCACAGGAGCTGGGCTGGCTCTGGTGGGCTGCACAGGTAAGCACTTCTCTCTCTCTCATTTGTTTCTGTTTTCTATTTCTGTTATTTTGTTTTGATTTAGTTTATAGCCCAAATCATTTTAATAAATCCTGAAAATAATTGTGGGCAATTAAATGAATTATTACAGAGGCCCTTAACTATTTTCAGAATTGTTGGAGCATTAGAAAATATTGATAGTATTTAAATGCCCCAATTCGAATACAATATGGATTAATTCAAACACCATAAATGGCTTGGAAAAATGTGCATGACCTCTGGTAAAGGTTTTAACCTTTTTCCATAAATAATGAACATTTTTGAAAGGCATTTTGGGTTCATTGAAAATATTTTTATTTTGAACCTAGTTGAATTCATTTGGTGCTAGGGTTTAACAATCCCCAATTCAACTTTAAATGAAATTTAGACATGATGCAGCAACCAAGCTAGTCCAAGTGCATAGCAAGGCTAGGGACGTGACACGCGTTCAGTCGGCCAAGAATTCCAACAAGTTGACGCCAAAGTGGGAAGGCCCTTATCGGGTAATACGAGTCACCAGGCCCGGCGCAGTCCGCCTGGAGACCGAAGATGCTGTCTCAGTGAGCAACTCCTGGAACATCGAACATCTTCGCAAATTCTACCCATAAGGCGCGGCTTGCCGGGCCTCCCGGCAAGCCACCTTTTGTACAAGCTTTGCGGACGAGGCATGTAACCCTCTGTACAAAGCCAGGCGCAGACCCTGAGCATAAATAAATGAAGCGCTGGCGCCCCAAGTTTTAGCATGCATGCTAGGTTAAGTCTCTCCCTCGGTTAGGGTCGATAGTGCTTAGCGGCGACTAACCCCTAGCCTAGAGGTCGAGTGTGCGTCCTTCTGTTCTCTTTGGTTTGCAGGGCATATGGGCACTTCTGCCGAGCCGCTTGGGAGAAAGGGAACATACCGGCGCTCCGGCCCCGGCAAGCCAAGACTGCCGGGGGGCTGAAGACACAAGGATCCAACCACGGCAAGCCAAGGTTGCCGGGGGCTGCGGATTCAGATAAGTCTTTCATCCCCCTGTTATGCGTTTCTGTATAGAATTGGGACATGTGAAACCTCGTTTATGTTCTTAAAACCACCGTGCTCCCCCTTTCCTGTACCCAAGAGCTACCTCCTAGGTCCGAATTTGGTAGTAGTCGCGGTGGCGAGGAGATGAACGAGGGGCCTAACTCTACTTTGCCCCTGCCTCCGCCAAGAGCGCGAGAATGGTCGACTAGAGTGGGGAGACGGCAAGGCCTGTTGCCGGGCAACAATGTTTATCTTAAAAATAACAAGGATTCGTCCTTGGCATGGGCCTCGCTCAGGCACAAAGAACTCGGCAAACACCCTTTTTCATTAAAAACATCCCATATAGGTACTGTTCATACGGAATTAAAAACATGAGCAAGGGGGGTTACAAGTCTTAAAATTAACAAGTGCCCGCAGGCTTACAAACTAAAAAGAGATAAGGTGCCCGTAATCCCTTTCTTGTCCCTCTCCTCAGAAGGTGGAACAAGACAGCAGGAGGGCAAAAGGGGCGCCTAGGCAAGGTGCGAGGAGCAGAAGGCACCAAGAGAACATCTTGGTGCCGGGAAAGGAGCTGGAAGACGAGGCAGCGGGCCGGCAATACGCGACGAAGGCGTCGGTGCCCGCGTACTCCGACTTGACGGCCGCCACCCGCCTTCTTCGCCCTCTCCAGCCCACCTACGCTAGCCGCCCAAGGAGACGACGGGGAGCGCCTCGATGGAGAGCTTGGCGAGGAAGACCCTCGGCAGGGCGCGTGGCCGAGGAAGGAGCGACGCGGTCAGCCGAAGTCGGAGTCGGCATCCTGCCGCTCGACTCCCTCGTCGTCGTTGTCGCTGTCCTCCTCGTCACTCCCGCTTGAGGAGGAATCTTCATCGTCGGAGGAGCTCTCCACGCAGCACTTTAGGCGAGTTCCAAGATCTCCAAAGACCTTGACGGAGAGCAGGCCGCCCTCCATTAACTTGAAGTAGAGGACGAGCCCCATCGTCAGGCTATGGATGCGGGCAAATGTCTTCCATCTGTGACGGAGGTACATAACATGAGGAGCAGGGAAGTCGACGTCGACCCGCGTGCCGCCGGTCCTGCATCCCCTCATGTGCAATCTGAGGGTCTGGGGCGGATCGAGCTCCATTTCCCGAGCGAAGGGAGTGGGAAAACGAAGACGACGACGCGGTGGCCGGCGCAGCCTGATGAAGAACTCACGGGGCTGGTCCCCGACGTGGCCCTCCGTTGCGGGAGGCGCCGCTGGCGGAGGCACGGCCGTCGCGCCGCCTCGTCCCCCTCTCCCCCGACCGCTGCGGCGACCTCGGCCACGCCCCCTCCCCCTTCCTCTCGCGGTCGGATCCGCCGCCGCGGGCTCGTGGGAAGGAGGGACGCGCTGACGAGCAGCGACCCTTGCCGCCACCGTCGAAGGCCCAGCACCTCCTCTCGCCATGGCGGGTGGAAGGAAGGAGTGGAGGTGGAAGAAGATGGATGCTGGGAGAATGTGGGGTGACGTCCCCCTCCTCGGGGTCGAGGCTCGGCCGCCCCACTCGGCCAATCCATTCGTCAGAGGCGCAGGGAATCAGGACCGACCCGCTGCCCCAATCAGCAACGACCCGGTTTCCCGCCTCCACCACCTACCACCTGCATGGAGGACGCGTGGCGAGCGAGCAGAATCGAGGAGACGGGTGAGGCGACCGTTCCCAGGCCCGTGATCGTGGGGGCGCCTTGAAGACTGCGACCCGAATCCACCCAGTAAATGAGCCGCGCCTCCACGCCTCCCTCTTTTTATGGGGAAGGTGCGAGCCGCCTCTTTACCACGATGTGGCGCATGCATGCGGAAACCGCCCCACGCATGACCCCCATGTCACGCACCACCGTCCACGTCGCGCGCAGGTCGTGGGGAAGCGCAGCAGGCGAAAAAAGTTACTACGGTAAAAATCCCGCCCCGAATGCCCGCGCACCGTTCTGGGCCTGGCCCAACAACGTGTCGCGCTTATGTGTGGCCTAGGCCCGGGGGCTCCTATCAGTGTACTAAAGTAGGGGCACTCCTTTGTACCCCTTTACTTGTGCACGGACAATCAGAGCCGCGCCCACGGCCACACTTAGCAGGGCAAAGGAGGGAAACCGGGAAGAAGCCAAAGCACAAGACGGCCAAGGCAACGCCAAGACCAGGAACACAAGACAACAAAGGGGCGAGGTGGAGTGCCCTGGCAAGGCCCTTGCCGGGGCGGCCTCCGCGGCCCCGGCAAGAGCCTTGCCAAGGCGGCTTGCCCAACACCAACCAAGTGAGCCACCCTTGAGCCCACGGGTTCCAACCCAGCCAACTGTATTGGAACTAGGGCTTGGGAGGCACCTCCGTGGTGGCACGCAGATCTTCGTCAAGATCATAAATTTACAAGACCAGATGAGGACCAGAAGACAGCGACCCTCGGCGGGATCCTAGCCGAGGAGATCCACAAGACCCCCGGCAAGCGCCTTGCCGGGGACGACTGCAACGCCACGGCAAGACCCTTGCCGGGCCCCTGGCAAGGCCCTTGCCGAGGGCATCAGCGGGGCCACTGCCAGGCCCGCACCAGCCAAGACTCCACCGCCGTCCCCAAGCAGCTGCTAGCTCAACCAGCTGGGCAGGCACCTGCGTGGCGACGAGCGGCCTCCACACAAACTCAGCAAGCACCTGCTTGGTGGCATGCAGATCTTCGTGAAGACCTTGCCACCGCGCCACCTTAGCAGCCTGCCTGCCTACATGGCACTGCATGCATCGCTGGCCTGGGCGCGCGTCGAAGCAAGGAGGAGCGGCGACGGACGGGACGGGCCTCGTTCCCGTCCCTGATAAAGCTAATGGACACCTAAGTAGCGCATTTAATGCACTTTGTCCCGTAATGCCGAGCAATAAGCTCGCGCGCTGTAAATCTTTCCACCTCCTGTGTGCCACTCTGGCAACCCCTTTTTCCCTATAAAAGGAGGCCCGAGGCGACCAGGAGAGGGATTCGGCTTTTTGGAACTACGCAGCCACCGTAGCTAGCTCAGAAGCTCAAGAACACTCAATACATCCACCAAAGCAGGACTAGGGTTTTACGCATCCTCGCGGCCCGAACCTGGGTAAACGATCCTTGTGTTGGCTCTTGGACCTGCTCTTCTCACAACCCCGCGCCCGCCGACCGTAGAAGGGATTCCAGTGATCCCATAGGTGTCGTTCTCACCGACAAAATATCATAGCATTCATCCTTTGGTAAGCATGAAGGGAAATTAAATAATGTATGAGTTGAAGAGTTACTCTCATTAGAAGGTGGGCACGGGTAGCTAATCCGCTCTTCCTCCTTTTGTTATTCGCTCTCCTCATCATCTTTTTCATCCAATGAGCTCGCAGTTTCATCAATTCCTTCTTCCGTAGACTCCTGCAAAATATTAGTCTCTTCTCGGACAGCGGAGATTTTCTCAATAAATTCATCAATATCGGAATTATATTTATAATTATCATAGAAATATTTAAGGATGGAAAGAATTTCAGGTCTATAAACATCATCATAAAAAGCTTCATACTTTAAAAACAAAGATTCAATTTCATAAGCACCCTTGAAAGCAACAAATTCTTCTATTCGTTCCACATCATAGTAATCATATATACCATTAGCATAAGAAGCTAAGGTTTCATTATCATTAAATTTGCATGAAAAGGGAAGATGTGGAGACTTCATCCTAGAGCAACAAGTATAATCATATCTCAAGCATAGCTCACGAGCATAACAATGCAACATATGAATTTTATTCAATAACAATTTCCCTTTATGAGTAAAGCGATAATCCCTAAAGTAGCCACGTTGATCCAACCTTACTCCCATTATATAGTTGAATGGGGTTTTCTGAGGATTATCAAAGTAGTGCATAATATCTTTTATATAACGAGCATCGAGGGTCTTAGGAGGTTCCCCATCTCTATGAGTAGCAAGTACAACTAATTTTTTTGGTGTTTCCTGTTCCATATCCATAACTAAAGATAGAGAACAACTTAGAACAGAAAAAAAACTACTTAGTGATAAAGCAAATAAGCACACACGAGAGTATTCACCCCACGCTATTGCTCCCCGGCAACGGCGCCAGAAAATAGGTCTTGATAACCCACAAGTATAGGGGATCGTTTGTAGCCTTCTTTGATAAATAAGAGTGTCGAACCCAACGAGGAGCTAAAGGTAGAACAAATATTCCCTCAAGTACTATCGACCACCGATACAACTCTACGCACACTTGACATTTGCTTTACCTAAAACAAATATGAACTATTTGGCAAGAATAAAACTACGAGTACTTTGCGAGAATAAAACTATGAATAAATTGCACGGCAATAAAAGTAGATAGCTTTTGTCAACAAGAAAGTCATTTGTCCCTAAGCAATCGATAACTGCTACCTCTTGAGCATGCGTTGGTTTTCCCTTGAAGAGGAAAGGGTGATGCACCAAAGTAGCGTAAGTATTTCCCTTAGTTTTTGAGAACCAAGGTATCGATCCAGTAGGAGGTTACACGCAAGTCGCCTCGTACCTACACAAACAAATAAGAACCTTGCAACCAACGCGATAAAGGGGTTGTCAATCCCTTCACGGCCACTTGCAAAAGTGAGGTTTTATAGAGATAATAAGATAAATATTTTTGGTATTTTTATGATATAGTTTGGAAACTAAAGATTGCAAAATAAAAGACGAAAGAAATAGTAAATTAATAGGAAAATAATATGATGGAAGATAGACCCGGGGGCCATAGGTTTCACTATTGGCTTCTCCCAACATAGCATAATTTACGGTGGGCGAACGAATTACTGTCGAGCAATTGATAGAAAAGTGCATAGTTATGAGAATATCTAGGCATGATCATGTATATAGGCATCACGTCCGCGACAAGTAGACCGAAACGATTCTGCATCTACTACTATTACTCCACACATCGACCACTATCCAGCATGCATCTAGAGTATTAAGTTCATAAGAACAGAGTAACACATTAGGCAAGATGACATGATGTAGAGGGATAAACTCAAGCAATATGATATAAACCCCATCTTTTTATCCTCAATGGCAACAATACAATACGTGCCTTGCTGCCCCTACTGTCACTGGGAAAGGACACCGCAAGATTGAACCCAAAGCTAAGCACTTCTCCCATTGCAAGAAAGATCAATCTAGTAGGCCAAACCAAACTGATAATTCGAAGAGACTTGCAAAGATAACAAATCATACATATAAGAATTCAGAGAAGAACCAAATATTGTTCATAGATAATCTTGATCATAAACCCACAATTCATCGGATCTCGGCAAACACACCGCAAAAAAGAATTACATCGAATAGATCTCCAAGAGAATCAAGGAGAACTTTGTATTGAGATCCAAAGAGAGAGAAGAAGCCATCTAGCTAATAACTATGGACCCAAAGGTCTGTGGTAAACTACTCACACATCGTCGGAGAGGCTATGGTGTTGATGTACAAGCCCTCCGTGATCGATTCCCCCTCCGGCAGAGCGCCGGAAAAGGCTCCAAGATGGGATCTCACGGGTACAGAAGGTTGCAGCGGTGGAAATAGGGTTTCGTGGTGCTCTCGGATGTTTTAAGGGCATGTGAGTATATATAGGCGAAAGAAGTAGGTTGGTGGAGCCACGAGGGGCCCATGAGGGTGGGGGGCGTGCCTACCCCCCTTGGCATGGTTCCCTACCTCTTGGATTCCTTGTTGCTTCCTTGACGTCCACTCCAAGTCTCCTGGATTGCGTTTGTTCCAAAAATAACTCTCCCGAAGGTTTCATTCCGTTTGGATTCCGTTTGATATTCCTTTTCTGCGAAACACTGAAATAGGCAAAAAAAAATAGCAATTTGCACTGGGCCTCCGGTTAATAGGTTAGTCCCAAAAATAATATAAAAGTGCATAATAAAGCCCACTAAACATCCAAAACAGATAATATAATAGCATGGAACAATCAAGAATTATAGATACGTTGGAGACGTATCAATAACAAGTACCGGTAATTATTCTTGTAATTTTATATGAGGGAGAGGCATGAGCTAACATACTTTCTCTACTTGGATCATATGCACTTATGATTGGACCCCTAGCAAGCATCCGCAACTACTAAAGATCATTAAGGTCATGAAACCCAACCATAGTATTAAGTATCAAGTCCTCTTTATCCCATACGCAACAACCCACCTACTCGGGTTTAAGCTTCTGTCACTCTCGCAACCCACCATAAGCGAATCATGAACGTATTGCAACACCCTACAGCGAGGATCCCCCGTTTGCGTGAGATGGAGGGCACCGTAGGACAGCACCATATATAAAATATACAATCATACCAACCAAGATCACGATTAACCCATAGGACAAAACGGATCTACTCAAACATACTCAAACATCATAGGATAACCATAGATCATTGGGAAATAATATATGGAGTCGAGCACCATGTTTAAGTAGAGATTATAGCGGGGGAAGAGGTGTTACACCGCTGCATAGAGGGGGAGAAAGTTGGTGCTGACGGTAGCAAGATTGTTGATGTAGATCGTTGTCATGATCCTAGCCCCGGCGGCACTCCGGCACCACCGGGAGAGAGGGGGAGAGAGCCCCCTTCTTCTTCTTCTTCTTCCTTGGCCTCCCCCCTAGATGGGAGGAGAGTTCCCCCTCTGGTCCATGGCCTCCATGGCGGCGAAGGGGTGGGAGCCCCTCCGAGATTGGATCTCCCTCTCTGTTCTCTTCTGTTTCGCGCTCCCCTGATCTGGCCAAAAACCGTTCCTTATATTCCCGGAGATCCGTAACTCCGATTGCGCACGATTTTTTTTCCGGATATAAGCTTCCTTGCACCCGAAGTAGAGCTCCAACCGACGTTCGAGGAGGGCACAACCCACCACCACGCACCAGGGGCTTGGGGCACGCCCTGGTGTCTTATGGGCTGTGTGGGCCTCCGTTTGTGGTGATTCCAACTCCCAAAAATCACATATATTCCAAAATAATTCTGCATAAAATTTTATTCCATTTGGACTTCGTTTGGTATGGATTTTCTGTCATACAAAAAACATGGAAAAACAGGAACTGACACTTGGCACTGGATCAATAGGTTAGTCCAATAAATCATATAAAAAGGTGCCAAAAATATGTGAACGTTGTATAATATTGTCATGAAACAATCAAAATTTATAGATACGACGGAGACGTATCACTATTGTCCTACAAAACTCTGCGCTTGGAGGCCCAACACGAGTCTACAAGAATAAAGTTGCATAGTAGACATCAAGCTCTTTTCTGGTGCCATTGCCGGGGAGGTGAGTGCTTGAAGGTATATCTTTAGATCTTGCAATTGAATCTTTTTGTTTCTTGTTTTATCACTAGTTTGGTTTATAAAATAAAATTACAAAAAATGGAATTGAGGTTGTCTCATATTGTTCGTCTTTATCATGTCTTTCTTGAAAATGATGGATCGAAAAATTGTGCTCAATTAATAGAAGAAGAATTCGATAAAATGTTTGGCATGAAATATTTGAATGATGAGCATGATTGAAAGGTTGTTAGTATGAATTCTTTGAATATCCATGATGCTAATGATATGCAAAGCCATAAGCTTGGGGATGCTATGTTTGATGAAGATGATATTTTTAGTCCCCCAAGTTTTGATGAGAATATTTTTTATGATGATAGCATGCCTCCTATTTAAGATGAAAATGTTGATGAAAGTGGATTTGGAGAGGTCATGACTTTATTTACTGATGAATCCACTAGTTTGGAAGAGGTTTCAGTTGACTATGATAAAAAAAGTTGTTATATATGATGATTATTGTGATGATATATATGCTATAAAGAATAATGATAACCATGAAACTTGTCATCATGTTTTTAATGCTCAATTTGGTTATGTCAATCAAGTATCACATGATAGTTATTTTTTTGAGTTTGCTCCCACTACTATGAATGAGAATAAATTTGCTGATGTGGAGAGTAATGAAAATTTTATGCTTGTGGATCACGAAAGGAATTCTTTATGTGATGGTTATATTGTTGAATTCATTCATGTTGCTACTAAAAATTATTATGAGAGAGGAATATATTCTTTTACATATCTCAATAATATCAAGTTTCCTCTCTATATGTTGAAAATCTTGAAGTTTTGCTTGTTTTGCCTTCGTATGCTAGTGGAGTCTTGTTCCAATTAATTGTTTTCCCACAAAATCCCCATGCATAGGAAGTGTGTTAGGCTTAAATGTGCTAGTCATATGCTTCATGATGCTCCCGTTATGTTTCAATTCTTATCTTTTATGTGAGCATCATTGAAATCATCATGCCTAGCTAAAAGGCTTTAAAGAAAAACGCTTGTTGGGAGACAACCCAACATCTCTACCTACTGTTTTTGTGTGTTCACATGATTAAACTACTGTAGTAATCATGTTTTATAGCTTTTATTTCAATAAAGTACCAAGTAAGGCCTTTGGGATAGTGTGGATGATAGTTGACTTGATTCTGTGCAAAAACAGAAACTTTTGCTTCGAGTAACAGAATTGTTTAAATTCATTGGAACATGATAAAATTCTGAATTTTTTATAGATGATTGATATACAAACTGCCTACATTGTATAATTTTTCAAAATATTTGTAGTAACATAAGTATGGTCATTGTTCAGATCATTACAGACTGTTCTTTTCTTGACAGATTTTGTTTTCAATGCATAGTTTGCTTGTTTTCTAGTTTCTATGGCTTAGATTGCTCAATATAAATTGTGGAAATGATAAGGTACTGTAGGATTTTTTTAGAACAATTATGAATCTTGTATTTGACAGTACCAAAGTGAATGATTTGTCTTTATCATACTAACCTATCTCACGATGTTCCGTTAAGTTTTCTGAGACTGAAGTTTTAATGTTTTGGGTGAAATATCGATATGAGGAGAATAAGGAGTGACAAGACCCTAAGCTTGGGGATGCCCAAGGCACCCCATGGTAATATTCAAGGAAGATCCAAGCAACTAAGCTTGGATATGCCCCGGAAGGCCTCCCCTCTTTCGTCTCCAACATTATCGGTAACCTCACTTGGAGCTATATTTTTATTCGTCACATGATATGTGTTTTTCTTGGAGCATAATTTTCTTTTAATAGGATTTGCTTGATGTTATTTATAGTAATGTTTTGCATCTTTTATTTCAATAAAAGTGTCAAGGATAGCCTTTACCATGCTTATTTTGCAAGTCTATTTGTTATTGTTTCAAAATAGAAATTTGCATGCTATTGCGTGAATTCTTGAGAAAAGTTAGAATGTGATAAAATTTTGAAATTTTTTGCACAATAAGCTACGATAAATTTTCTAAAGTGTGGTAAATTTTCAGATTTTTTTGAGTTAAATAAGTATGGATTCTTCCTCATTCTTTACAGACTGTCCTGTTTTGACAGATTGGTGTTATGTTTGCTTGTTTAATGATTCTATTTGAGGATAGGATTATTAAAAATGCAGAGGCATTTAGTATGAAATGTTAAATAATAATTTTAGTGATTTTATACAGTAGAGAATGATAAGGTGTTGCATTGATTTATACTAACGTATCTTACGAGTTCTTGTTGAGTTTTGTGTGGATGAAGTTTTTTAGAATTAGGGAAACCGTGTTATGAGAGGAATGAAGAAGACACAAGAGCTCAAGCTTGGGGATGCCCAAGGCATCCCAAGTTAATATTCCCAGAAGTCTCAAGTATCAAAGCTTAGGGATGGCCCGGTAGGCATCCCACCTTTTTTCATCAACAATTATCGGTTAGCCTCGGTTGAGCCTAAGTTTTTGCTTCTTTGCATGATGTGTGCTATTATTTGAATTTCATTTTATTTTGTTTTGCTTTCTGTTTTAATAAAATACTTAGATCTGAAAGTTTTTAAATGAGAGAGTCCTCAAATAGCTACCCATTCACTTAACTACTCACTTGATCCTCACTTATATCTTTTTGGAGTAGTTTGTTGAACACTCTCATGCTTCTCTTATATTATTTGGAGAGTTGATACTAGTGATGACAATTTGCACAAGCTTTGATATTGGTCCTAATATGATGAATATCCAAGAAGGATCTAATAAAAACTTTCATATAGATCATTGGATATGATAAGTTTGATTCCTTGCAATAGTTTTGCGATATGGAGATAATAATATGTGAGTCATGTTGGTGAGTAATTATGCCTTAGTAAGAATACTGGTGTTAAGGTTTGTGATTCCCTATGCAAGCATGAAAGTCAATAGTTATGCAATGAAGTTATATCCTACTTGTGGTGCATTATTCGGTGTTGGTTATGTTTAATGCTCATTTATGATCGTTTTCGTTTCTTGGTTGGTTACTTCTCAATCTATTTGCTAGCCTTTCCTTGTACTAAGCGGGAATACTGCTTGTGCATCCAAAATCATAAACCAAGTTGTGCCAAATGAGTCCACCATACCTACCTATATGCGGTATTTCCATGCCGTTCCAAGTAAGTTTGTATGTGCCAACTCTAATTTTTAAAATGAATTTTTTTTGTGTGCCCGTATCGCTCATGAAGCGGCATGGGGTGGCCAATATTCGTGCTAGATATGTTATTCTCAAGATGAGTGTTTATTCACTTGTCATTACATGAGAGTATGGAAGGTAATAGGGATGCCCAGTCCCGAGATGAAAAAAATTATTTATGTTGTGAATTATAAATTCCTTGGAAAGTGTTGGTATGGAGGTCACCCATGGATACGGCTAGCCATGGATTGTGAAAGAATGGTGGAAAAGGAATAAACTTTATTTTATGTCTGGGAACCGCCTATGATGTATCTAGCATGGAAAGTCTTGGGAATTCTCGATCGTTTTCGTTGACAGGAAAAGCATGTCTCTCAAAACAATTTTATCTCTCAATTTAAGCTTTGAGCTCTGGCACCTCTACAAATCTCTGCTTGCCTCTGCGAAGGGCCTATCTATTTACTTTATGCAAATTTTATTTTTATTGAGTCTCCATCTTCTCTTATAAAGCACCAACAAGGGAACATTATTGTCATACTTGTGCATTGGGCATAGTTAATATTCGAGTGTGTTTCATGAATGGATCGATGACTGAGCATAATGGGCCAGGGATAACTTTATTTAGTGTTGATATTTCGAAAGACATGGTTTCTTGTTGATATGCTTGAGTATTGACGTCCTCATGTCAAATTATAGACTATTGCTTTGAATCATTCAAGTCCAAATGTCCATGCTATAAAAGAAAAGAGTATATGAGGAATATGGTAGGTAGCATTCCACATCAAAAATTCCGTTTTCAATTGCTACTTTATCATGATGAGTTTTATGAGAAAGTGTTGTTGTTATGATGCTAGGAAAAGTGATTGGAATTATCATTTGTTAAACTTATGCACTATGCTAGCATTCACACTTCATAAATTATTTCTTTTATCATTTACCTACTCGAGGACGGGCAGGAATTAAGCTTGGGGATGCTGATACGTCTCCAAAGTATCTATAATTTATGAAGTATTCATGCCATGTTTACAACAATTTTATATGGTTTGGGTGCAATTTTATATGATTTAAATGGTTTAACCTGGACTGGTGCTGTTTTCAGCAGAACTACCGTGGTGTTGTTTTCTGTGCAGAAATCAAAGTTCTCCAAATGCAGCGAAACTTTTTGATGATTTTTTTGGAATAAAAGAGACACTAGGAGCTTCGTGGGAGGGCCAAAAGAGCCACGAGGGCCCCACAAGGCACCAGGGAGCGTGGTACATCTCCAACGTATCTATAATTTTTTATTGTTCCATGCTGTTTTATTATCAATCTTGGATGTTTTATAATCATTTTATAGTCATTTTATATCATTTTTTGGTACTAACCTATTGACATAGTGCCAAGTGCCAGTTGTTGTTTTTTCCATGCTTTTTACATTGCAGGAAATCAATATCAGACGAAGTCCAAATGCCATGTAACTCCACGATGATTTTTTATGGGCCAGAAGGAAGGCAATGGGCCCTGGTTGCACCTGGGGGTGCCCCGACGGGGGCACAACCCACCAGGGCGCACCAGGAGGCCCGGGCGTGCCCTGGTGGGTTGTGCCCACCTCGGGTGCCCCCCGGACCTCCTCTTTGCTCTATAAATACCCCAAAAATACCAGAACCCTAGAAGCATCGACGAAATATTCATCCAGCCGCTGCAGAGTCCAGAACCACCAGATCCAATCTAGACACCATCTCGGATGGGGTTCACCACCACCATTGGTGCCTCTCCGTTGATGCGTGAGTAGTTCTTTGTAGACCTTCGGGTCCGTAGTTAGTAGCTAGATGGCTTTCTCTCTCTCACTGAATTCTCAATACAATGGTCTCTTGGAGATCGATATGATGTAACTCTTTTTGTGGTGTGTTTGTTGGGATCTGATGAACTTTGAGTTTATGATCAGTCATACCTTTTTATATCCATGAAAGTTATTTGAGTTTCTTTGATCTCTTATAGCCTCGTATTTCTTCTCCATTGGGTTTTGTTTGGCCAATTTGATCTATTTATCTTGCAATGGGAAGAGGTGCCCGGTAGTGGGTTCGATCTTACGGTGCTTGATCCCAGTGACAGAAAGGGAACCGACATGTATGTATCATTGCTATTAAGGATAAAAAGACGAGATCTATATCTACCGCTATAGATAAACGGATCTTGTCTACATCATGTCATTGTTCTTATTGCATTACTCTGTTTTTTCATGAACTTAATACACTAGATGCATGCTGGATAGCGGTCGATGTGTGGAGTAATAGTAGTAGATGCAGGCAAGAGTCGGTCTACTAATCTTGGATGTGATGCCTATGTAATGATCATTGCCTGGATATTGTCATAATTATTTGAGGTTCTATCAGTTTCCCAACAGTAATTTGTTTACCCACCGTTTGCTATTTTTCTCGAGAGAAGCCACTAGTGAAACCTACGGCCCCGGGTATTCTTTCTCATATATTTGCTTGCAAACTATTTTTCCTTTGCACTTTTATTCAGATCTATTAAACCAAAAATACAAAAATACTTTGTTGCACTTTATTTTATTTGTGATCTATTTATTCAATCTATTACAACTTTCTCCCGTCCACGCACCGTTTCTGGCGCCGTACCCCAAAAGGGATTGACAACCCCTTTAACACGCCAGTTTGCGAGGTGTTGTTATTTGTGTGCAGGGTCTGTTTATGTTGTGTTGCTTGGTTCTCCTACTGGTTCGATAACCATGGTTTCATATCTGAGGGAAATACCTACCGCCCGTTGTGCTGCATCATCCCTTCCTCTTCGGGGAAATACCGACGTAGCTTCAAGCGACCTCAAAAGGAATTTCTGGCGCCATTGCCGGGGAGGATCTTCAAGATAACCAGGTTCCTAATCACAAATCTCATCTCCATGCAATTTACATTATTTGCCATTTGCCTCTCGTTCTCCTCTCCCCCACTTCACAAAAATTTGCCGTTTTATTCGCCTCTCTTTTTCCGTTCGCCGTTTTCTTGCCGGATCTGTTTTTGAGTGCAATCTTGTTGAGTAGTCATCATGACTCAAGAGAACACCAAGTTATGTGATTTCTCAAATACCAACAACAATGATTTTATTGGCACTCCACTTGCTCCTTGATGTCTACTACACAACCTTCTTCTTGTAGATGTTGTGGGGCCTCCAAGTGCAGAGGTTTGTAGGACAGTAGCAAATTTCCCTCAAGTGGATGACCTAAGGTTTATCAATCCGTGGGAGGCGTAGGATGAATATGGTCTCTCTCAAGCAACCCTGCAACCAAATAACAAAGAGTCTCTTGTGTCCCCAACACACCCAATACAATGGTAAATTGTATAGGTGCACTAGTTCGGCGAAGAGATGGTGATACAAGTGCAATATGGATGGTAGATATAGGTTTTTGTAATCTGAAATTATAAAAACAGCAAGGTAACAAGTAATAAAAGTGAGCGTAAACGTTATTGCAATGCGTTGAAACAAGGCCTAGGGTTCATACTTTCACTAGTGCATGTTCTCTCAACAATAGTAACATAATTGGATCATATAACTATCCCTCAACATGCAACAAAGAGTCAATCCAAAGTCACTAATAGTGGAGAACAAACGAAGAGATTATGGTAGGGTATGAAACCACCTCAAAGTTATCCTTTCTGATCGATCTATTCAAGAGTCCGTAGTAAAATAACACCTTAAGACACAAATCAACCAAAACCCTGTCACCTAGATACTCCAATGTCACCTCAAGTATACGTGGGTATGATTATACGATATGGATCACACAATCTCAGATTCATCAATTCAAACCAAAACAAAGTACTTCAAATAGTGCCCCAAAGTTTCTACTGGAGAGTCAAGACAAAAACGTGTGCCAACCCCTATGCATAAGTTCACAATGTTACAGAACCCGCAAGTTGATCACCAAAACATACATCAAGTAGATCATGTGAATATCCCATTGTCACCATAGATAAGCACATGCAAGACATACATAAAGTGTTCTCAAATCCTTAAAGACTCAATCCGATAAGATAACTTCAAAGGGAAAACTCAATCCATTACAAGAGAGTAAAGGGGGAGAAACATCATAAGATCCAACTATAATAGCAAAGCTCGCGATACATCAAGATCGTGCCACATCAAGTACACAAGAGAGAGAGAGATCAAACACATAGCTACTAGTACATACCCTCAGCCCCGAGGGTGAACTACTCCCTCCTCGTCATGGAGAGCGCCGGGATGATGAAGATGGCCACCGGTGATGGATCCCCCCTCTGGCAGGGTGCCGGAACAGGGTCCAGATTGGTTTTTGGTGACTACAGAGGCTTGCGGCGGTGGAACTCCCGATCTAGGTTATGTTCTAGAGGTTTCAGTATTTATAGAAATTTTTGGCGTCGGGAACAAGTCAGGGAGGTGCCCGAGTCGTCCACGAGGTAGGGCGGCACGCCCGCGGGGGGGGGGGGGGGGGGGGGGGGGGGGCGTGCCCCCCACCCGCGTGGGCAGTCCGGGACTCTTCTGGCCCAACTCTTTTACTCCGGGGTCTTCTTTTGGTCCATAAAAAATCGTCAAAATTGGCACGTCCATTGGACTCCGTTTGGTTTTCCTTTTCTGCGATACTCAAAAACAAGGAAAAAACAGAAACTGGCACTAGGCTCTAGGTTAATAGGTTAGTCCCAAAAATCATATAAAATAGCATATAAATGCATACAAAACATCCTAGATGGATAATATAATAGCATGGAACAATCAAAAATTATAGATACGTTGGAGACGTATCACTCCTCCCGCCACTAGTGCGGAGACTTGTGATATTAATACTGCTTTGCTAAATCTTGTTATGAAAGACAAATTTTCCTGTACTCCTAATGAGGATGACGCGTCCCATCTTATACCTTCGTGGAATTATACAATATGCACAAGAAAAAAGATGTGGACAATGATGTGGTCAAGATGAAAATACACTGGTGCGTGTCGGTCCTAAACAAACATTTTTTTACCCCTTTCCACGACGGCATTTGGAACCGTCGCCAAGTGAGTGTGGGCGATAGGGGGGTCCTTCCCACACGACCCAGAAACCGTCGGGGATAGGGAGCCTTGATGCATGCAGTTGTCGCTATATAACCGTTTTCGATATATCGAATATCCCAAACGCTTCATCCTTGCTACTCATTTGTGCTTGCATGGCCATCGCAGTCGGAGTTTCATGGTTCTACCTAAAACCAGGCAGATTCCAGGCACGGGAGTTTTCCAGGAAGATTCTAGGCACGGGAGTTTTACGATGCCTGGCACATCACAAACAGTTCATGATTATAAACCGGGTACGATGGGTAGACAATCACACACATTTAGTTTTCCCGCATCGTATGTGATAGTGTCTGACATCACACATGCTTTGCAAACGGCAACTGTGTGCATGCTTGCACACGTTTCCTCTCTATGAACCATCTCGGATTATGGTGTATATCGCAAATGTTTGTGTTTTACCAACCGTGTGTGCCGTAATGACCTGCACAACGTAATTTCGCCCTAATTTAAATGCTGCTATTTAAAATTGTACCTAATTTAAACTTGAAAGTAGGCTATAGCTTTATTCATATCCATCAGGTTCAAACAACCAATGCATTATTCGATTCACAGGTACATATGTTTAAGTATCACATAAGCACCAAATAAACAATGATGTACCAGGGTTCTATACTTGTACTATTACAGATGGTAAAGAAAGAGGCGACAGACATTCTAGTTGCTGAACAAGGTGAAGCGGAATGGCCCTATTGTGCTCTCCTGGCTACAGAAGGCATGCAGGATGATAACCCACAAGTATAGGGGATCGCAACCGTTTTCGAGGGTAGAGTATTCAACCCAAATTTATTGATTCGACACAAGGGGAGCCAAACAATATTCTCAAGTATTAGTAGTTGAGTTGTCAATTCAACCACACCTGGATAACTTAGTATCTGCAGCAAAGTATTTAGTAGCAAAGTAATATGATAGTAGTGGTAACGGTAGCAAAAGTAATGTTTTTGGTGTTTTGTAGTGATTGTAACAGTAGCAACGGAAAAGTAAATAAGCGAAGAACAATATGTGAAAAGCTCGTAGGCATTGGATCGGTGATGGAGAATTATGCCGGATGCGGTTCATCATGTAACGATCATAACATAGGGTGACACAGAACTAGCTCCAATTCATCAATGTAATGTAGGCATGTATTCCGAATATAGTCATACGTGCTTATGGAAAAGAACTTGCATGACATCTTTTGTCCTACCCTCCCGTGGCAGCGGGGTCCTAGCGGAAACTAAGGGATATTAAGGCCTCCTTTTAATAGAGTACCGGAACAAAGCATTAGCACATAGTGAATACATGAACTCCTCAAACTATGGTCATCACCGGGAGTGGTCCCGATTATTGTCACTTCGGGGTTGCCAGATCATAACACATAGTAGGTGACTATATACTTGCAAGATAGGATCAAGAACTCACATATATTCATAAAAACATAATAGGTTCAGATCTGAAATCATGGCACTCGGGCCCTAGTGACAAGCATTAAGCATAGCAAAGTCATAGCAACATCACTCTCAGAACATAGTGGATACTAGGGATCAAACCCTAACAAAACTAACTCGATTACATGATAGATCTCATCCAACCCATCACCGTCCAGCAAGCCTACGATGGAATTACTCACGCACGGCGGTGAGCATCATGAAATTGGTGATGGAGGATGGTTGATGATGACGATGGCGATGAATCCCCCTCTCCGGAGCCCCGAACGGACTCCAGATCAGCCCTCCCAAGAGGTTTTAGGGCTTGGCAGTGGCTCCGTATCGTAAAACGTGATGATTTCTTCTCTCTGGTTTTTTTCTCCCCGAAAGCAAATATATAGAGTTGGAGTTGAGGTCGGAGGGGCTCCAGGGGGCCCACGAGGTAGGGGGCGCGCCCTAGGGGGGAGGGCGCGCCCTCCACCCTCGTGGCCAGGGTGTGGGCCCCCTGGTCTTCATCTTTTGCAAGGATTTTTTATTATTTCCAAATAGACGTTCCGTGGAGTTTCAGTTCATTCCGAGAACTTTTGTTTCAGCACATAAATAACACCATGGAAAGTCTGCTGAAAACAGCATCAGTCCGGGTTAGTTCCATTCAAATCATGCAAGTTAGAGTCCAAAACAAGGGCAAAAATGTTTGGAAAAGTAGATACGACGGAGACGTATCAACTCCCCCAAGCTTAAACCTTTACTTGTCCTCAAGCAATTCAGTTGACAAACTGAAAGTGATAAAGAAAAACTTTTACAAACTCTGTTTGCTCTTGTTGTTGTAAATATGTAAAGCCAACATTCAAGTTTTCAGCAAAGATTATGACTTACCACATTTGCAATAACTATCAGGTCTCATGTTTACTCGTATCAATGGCATAATCAACTAGCGAGCCATAATAATAAATCTCGGATGACAACACTTTCTCAAAACAATCATAATATGATATAACAAGATGGTATCTCGCTAGCCCTTTCGGAGACCGCAAAACATAAATGCAGAGCACCTTTAAAGATCAAGGACTGACTAGACATTGTAATTCATGGTAAAAGAGATCCAATCATAGTCATACCCAATATAAATTAACAGTAATGGGTTCAAATGACAACTGCGCTCTCCAGCTAGTGCTTTTTAATAACAGGGTGATGACTCAACATAAAAGTAAATAGATAGGCCCTTCGCAGAGGGAAGCAGGGATTTGTAGAGGTGCCAGAGCTCGGTTTTGAAATAGAGATAAATAATATTTTGAGCGGCATACTTTCATTGTCAACATAGCAACCAAGAGATGGCGATATCTTCCATGCTACACACATTATAGGCGGTTCCCAAACAGAATGGTAAAGTTTATACTCCCCCTCCACCAACAAGCATCAATCCATGACTTGCTCGAAACAACAGTCCCAGGGGGAGTTTTGTTTGCAATTATTTTGATTTAGTTTGCATAAAGCATGGGACTGGGCATCCCGGTGACCAGCCATTTTCTCGTGAGTGAGGAGCGGAGTCCACTCCTCTTGAGAATAACCCGCCTAACATGGAAGATAAGGGCAGCCCTAGTTGATACATGAACTATTCGAGCATACAAAACAGAATGTTTATTTGAAGGTTTAGAGTTTTCCACATACAAATTTACTTGGAACGGCAGGTAGATACCGCATATAGGAAGGTATAGTGGACTCATATGGAATAACTTTGGGGTTTAAGGGATTTGATGCACAAGCAGTATTCCCGCTTAGTACAAGTGAAGGCTAGCAAAAATTGGGAAGCGACCAACTAGAGAGCGACAACAGTCATGAACATTCATTAAAATTAATAAACATTGGATGCAAGTATGAGTAGGATATAATCCACCATGAACATAAATATCGTGAAGGCTACGTTGATTTTGTTTCAACTACATGTGTGAACATGTGCCAAGTCAAGTCACTTAAATCATTCAAAGGAGGATACCACCCCACTATACCACATCACAGCCATTTTAATAGCATGTTGGCACGCAAGGTAAACCATTATTACTCATAGCTAATCAAGCATGGCACGAGCAACTATGATCTCTAATTGTCATTGCAAACATGTTTATTCATAATAAGCTGAATCAGGAACATTGAACTCGTCATATTTACAAAAACAAGAGAGGTCGAGTTCATACCAGCTTTTCTCATCTCAGTCAGTCCATCATATATCGTCATAATTGCCTTTCACTTGCATGACCGAACGATGTGAATAATAATATGAGTGCACGTGCATTGGACTAAGCTAGAATCTGTGAGCATTCAGTAAACTGGAGAAGAAAAGGCAATATGGGCTCTTGGTTAAATCAACAATAATGCATATAAGAGCCACTTCAACAATTTAATCCTGGTCTTCTCCTATCGACCCCCAAAGAAAAGAAAAGAAATAAAAGCTATTTACATGGGAAAGCTCCCAACAAGCAAAAGAAGAACGGGAAATATTTTTGGGTTTTCTTTTTAATTATTACTACTACAGCAAGAAAAGTAAACTAACTAAAAGCTACAACTATTTTTTTGGTTTTTCTTAAAGTTTATCAAACACACAAGAAGAAAGATAGAAAAAGAAAATAAACTAGCATGGATATTACAGTGAAAGAGTATGAGCACCGACATCTAGCAATGAGTGTGTGAACATAAATGTAATGTCGGTGGGAAATACGTACTCCCCCAAGCTTAGGCTTTTGACCTAAGTTGGTTCATTGCCACGGATGGCCTGGCGGATACCCGTAGGTGTAGCTGGGGTCGTACTGAGATGAAGAGGACTCTGACTGCCACTGGCTGGCAGTCATCTCCGGATCCCAAAAGTAATCAGACTGTCGTGGAGGCTCAAATTGTGGTTCCGGCTCCGGGGCTGGTGTAGGGTTCCGGTAGGCTTGAATGGCCGCCCACGGAACGAGATACGGACGTTGGTCGCGAAGGAAGTCGGTGAGGCCAGCATTCTCAGCCAATGAATAGAAATCATCATAAATCCCGGCTTTTCTCAAGAAATCATCGGAAGTCCATTCACACGGCCGGACCTCCGCGGTGCGAGGTAAATTATATTTGGGCCTCTGTGCTTCTTCATTTTGCTTTTCCTTCAAGCTTTGGCTCGATGAGCCCCTCAAAAATCTCTTCATTATTTTCTGAAATATTCTGAAATTTTTAGTAACTTCAAACAAAAGTGAACCGAACTCAATAAAATTGATAGCAACTACTCCGACAAGTGCCTAGAGACTATATCATGCATTAGAACTACTTGGAACCATATAAATTTGACATGCAAGCTCAAGAACATGGTCACCTAGGCAGCACAAATTTGCAATGAATAAAGCACTAGAAAAAAAACTAATTGGACCAATGGAGGAGTCACATGCCAAGGAACAATCTCCCCAAGCAATTTTGTGAGAGGTGCTTTGAGCAAGGAGATCGAAAATCGCAGAAAAATGAGCTAGAACTCGTGCTTGAGCTGGATATTGGTGTTTGTGGGAGGAAGAAGGAGTGTATGGGTGCAGGAATAAGTGGAGGAGGGCCACCGTGGGCCCACGAGGCAGGGGGACGCACCCTGGGGGGTAGGGCGCGCCCTCCACCCTCGTGGCCAGGTGCTTGCCCCTCCTGCTGTGTTCTCAGTGCCCGATATTCTCAAATATTCCAGAAAAAATCATATTCCATTTTCAGGGCATTTGGAGAACTTTTATTTTCGGGGTATTTTTATATTGCACAGATAAATCAGAAAACAGACAGAAAAATACTATTTTTACTTTATTTCAACTAAATAACAGAAAGTAGAAAGAGGGTACAGAAGGTTGTGCCTTCTAGTTTCATCCATCTCATGCTCATCAAAAGGAATCCACTAACAAGGTTCATCAAGTCTTGTTAACAAACTCATTCCGAATAACATGAAACCGGAGAAATTTTGAATAACACTATGTTACCTCAACGGGGATATGCACATCCCCAATAATAAGAATATCATATTTCTTCTTGACAGTAGGAAGAGGAAATTCAAAACCTCCAAATATAATCAATGGAATTTTTCCAATAGAGTTGATACTATGGACCTGAGGTTGTTTCCTCGGAAAGTGTACCGTATGCTCATTACCATTAACATGAAAAGTGACATTGCCTTTGTTGCAATCAATAACAGCCCCTGCAGTCTTCAAAAAAGGTCTTCCAAGAATAATAGACATACTATCGTCCTCGGGAATATCAAGAATAACAAAGTCCGTTAAAATAGTAATGTTTGCAACCACAACAGGCACATCCTCACAAATACCGACAGGTATAGCAGTTGATTTATCAGCCATTTGCAAAGATATTTCAGTAGGTGTCAACTTATTCAAATCAAGTCTACGATATAAAGAGAGAGGCATAACACTAACACCGGCTCCAAGATCACATAAAGCAGTTTTAACATAGTTTCTTTTAATGGAGCATGGTATAGTTGGTACTCCTGGATCTCCTAGTTTCTTTGGCATTCCACCCTTAAAAGTGTAATTAGCAAGCATGGTGGAAATCTCAGCTTTCGGTATCTTTCTTTTATTAGTAACAATATCCTTCATATACTTAGCATAAGGATTCATTTTGAGCATATCAGTTAATCGCATACGCAAAAGATAGGTCTAATCATTTCAGCAAAGCGCTCAAAATCCTCATCATCCTTTTTCTTGGATGGTTTGGGAGGAAAAGGCATGGGTTTCTGAACCCATGGTTCTCTTTCTTTACCATGTTTCCTAGCAACAAAGTCTCTTTATCATAACGTTGATTCTTTGATTGTGGGTTATCAAGATCAACAGCAGGTTCAATTTCTACATCATTATCATTACTAGGTTGAGCATCATCATGAACATCATCATTAGCATTTTCACTAGGTTCATGTTCATTACCAGATTGTGTTTCAGCATCAGAAATAGAAATATCATTTGGTATTCTCAGGTGGTTCAGCAATAGGTTCACTAGAAGCATGCAAAGTCCTATCATTTTTATTTTTCTTCTTTTTAGAAGGACTAGGTGCATCTATATTATTTCTCTGAGAATCTGGTTCAATTCCCTTAGGGTGGCCTTCAGGATACAAAGGTTCCTGAGTCATTCTACTAGTTCTAGTTGCCACTCTAACAGCATAATCATTTTTCTTACTATTCATTTCATTGAGCAAATCATTTTGAGCCTTAAGTACTTGTTCTACTTGAGTGGTAACCATAGAAGCATGTTTACTAATGAGTTTAAGTTCACCTCTAACA
The DNA here is from genome assembly GCF_018294505.1 of Triticum aestivum. Taxonomy (NCBI): domain Eukaryota; kingdom Viridiplantae; phylum Streptophyta; class Magnoliopsida; order Poales; family Poaceae; genus Triticum; species Triticum aestivum. The sequence goes on along the minus strand of NC_057799.1, from coordinate 427,805,658 downwards.
TTAGCCATATAATCACCCAAGTGTTCAATCATATAAGCATTTTGTTTTAATTGTCTACCAAAATAAGCATTGAAATCTTCTTGCTTAACCATAAAGTTATCAAACTCATCCAAGCATTGGCTAGCAATTTTAGTAGGAGGGATTTCAGCTTTATCATATCTATAGAGAGAATTTACCTTTACTACCTGTGTCGGGTTATCAAGACCATGAGGTTCTTCAACAGGCGGTAAATTAAGACCATGTATTTCTTCAATAGGAGGTAAATTCTTAACATCTTTAGCTTTAATACCTTTTTCTTTCATAGATTTCTTTGCCTCTTGCATATCTTCAGGACTGAGAAATAGAACACCTCTTTTCTTCGGAGTTGGTTTAGGAATTGGCTCAGGAATTGGCTCAGAAGCTGGCTCAGGAAATGTCCAATTATTTTCATTCGTCAACATATTATTCAATAGAATTTCAGCTTCATCCGGTGTTCTTTCCCTGAAAACAGAACCAGCACAACTATCCAGGTAATCTCTGGAAGCATCGGTTAGTCCATTATAAAAGATATCAAGTATTTCATTTTTCTTGAGAGGATGATCAGGCAAAGCATTAAGTAACTTGAGAAGCCTCCCCCAAGCTTGTGGGAGACTCTCTTCTTCAATTTGCACAAAGTTGTATATTTCCCTTAAAGCAGCTTGTTTCTTATGAGCAGGGAAATATTTAGCAGAGAAGTAATAAATCATATCCTGGGGACTACGCACACAACCAGGATCAAGGGAATTAAACCATATCTTAGCATCACCCTTTAATGAGAACGGAAATATTTTAAGGATATAAAAGTAGCGAGATCTCTCATCATTAGTGAACAGGGTGGCTATATCGTTTAATTTAGTAAGATGTGCCACAACAGTTTCAGATTCATAGCCATGAAAAGGATCAGATTCAACCAAAGTAATTATGTCAGGATCAACAGAGAATTCATAATCCTTATCGGTAACACAGATAGGTGAAGTTGCAAAAGCAGGGTCAGTTCTCATTCTATCATTAAGAGATTGCTGCTTCCATTTAGCTAATAACCTCTTGAGTTCATATCTATCTTTGCAAGCTAAAATAGCTGAAGAAGCTTCTTTATCAAAAACATAACCCTCAGGAATAATAGGCAAGTCTTCATCATCACTTTCATCAATATAATCAGTTTCAATAATTTCTTTCTCTCTAGCCCTAGCAATTTGTTCATCAAGAAATTCACTAAGGGGCACAGTAGTATCAAGCATAGAAGTAGTTTCATCATAAGTATCATGCATAGCAGAAGTGGCATCATCAATAACATGTGACATATCAGAACGAATAGCAGAAGCAGGTTTAGGTGTCGCAAGCTTACTCAAAACAGAAGGTGAATCAAGTGCAGAGCCAGATGGCAGTTCCTTACCTCCCCTCGTAGTTAAGGGATAAATTGTTGTCTTAGCGTCTTTCAAGTTCTTCATAGTGACCAGCAGATATAAATCCCAAGTGACTCAAAGAATAGAGCTATGCTCCCCGGCAACGGCGCCAGAAAATAGTCTTGATAACCCACAAGTATAGGGGATTGCAACAGTTTTCGAGGGTAGAGTATTCAACCCAAATTTATTGATTCGACACAAGGGGAGCCAAAGAATATTCTCAAGTATTAGCAGTTGAGTTGTCAATTCAACCACACCTAGATAACTTAGTATCTGCAGCAAAGTATTTAGTAGCAAAGTAATATGATAGTAGTGGTAACGGTAACAAAGGTAACGGTAGCAAAAGTAATGTTTTGGGTGTTTTGTAGTGATTGTAACAGTAGCAATGGAAAAGTAAATAAGCGAAGAACAATATGTGAAAAGCTCGTAGGCATTGGATCGGTGATGGAGAATTATGCCGGATGCGGTTCATCATGTAACGATCATAACATAGGGTGACACAGAACTAGCTCCAATTCATCAATGTAATGTAGGCATGTATTCCGAATATAGTCATACGTGCTTATGAAAAAGAACTTGCATGACATCTTTTGTCCTACCCTCCCGTGGCAGCGGGGTCCTAGCGGAAACTAAGGGATATTAAGGCCTCCTTTTAATAGAGTACCGGAACAAAGCATTAGCACATAGTGAATACATGAACTCCTCAAACTATGGTTATCACCGGGAGTGGTCCCGATTATTGTCACTTCGGGGTTGCCGGATCATAACACATAGTAGGTGACTATAGACTTGCAAGATAGGATCAAGAACTCACATATATTCATAAAAGCATAATAGGTTCAGATCTGAAATCATGGCACTCGGGCCCTAGTGACAAGCATTAAGCATAGCAAAGTCATAGCAACATCAATCTCAGAACATAGTGGATACTAGGGATCAAACCCTAACAAAACTAACTCGATTACATGATAGATCTCATCCAACCCATCACCGTCCAACAAGCCTACGATGGAATTACTCACGCACAGCGGTGAGCATCATGAAATTGGTGATGGAGGATGGTTGATGATGACGATGGCGATGAATCCCCCTCTCCGGAGCCCCGAACGGACTCCAGATCAGCCCTCCCGAGAGGTTTTAGGGCTTGGCGGCGGCTCTGTATCGTAAAACGCGATGATTTCTTCTCTTTGGTTTTTTTCTCCCCGAAAGCAAATATATAGAGTTGGAGTTGAGGTCGGAGGGGCTCCAAGGGGGCCACGAGGTAGGGGGCGCGCCCTCCACCCTCGTGGCCAGGGTGTGGGCCCCCTGGTCTTCATCTTTTGCAAGGATATTTTATTATTTCCAAATAGACGTTCCGTGGAGTTTCAGGTCATTCTGAGAACTTTTGTTTCTGCACATAAATAACACCATGGAAAGTCTGCTGAAAACAGCATCAGTCCGGGTTAGTTCCATTCAAATCATGCAAGTTAGAGTCCAAAACAAGGGCAAAAGTGTTTGGAAAAGTAGATACGACGGAGACATATCATAGGACTCTAGTCCAACCCCTTGTGATGGCCGGCCGCCAATCATGTAGTTTGAGAGGTAATCTTGAGTAAACTGCTTCAGGATCCACTGCAAAAGAAAAAAGATTCAGATATTGTCATCTAACACAACTCATTACAGGCAGTAAAAAGAAGGCTACAGGGTTCTTACTTACCATCCTGCAGTTCACTGTTGTCTTGCATAAAGTGTAAACAAATAGTTTGATTGACATCTTTTGACCCATTTTAATAACAATCTTTATCAGTGTCCTCACTTGATGCTGGTTCATGAATATCTCATTGCCCCATACGCAGAAAGGGTCGAAGTGTGGATCTTTGGCAATGATATATGTACCTAAAAGCACCAAGTTAATATTAGAAGCTAAACAACAATTGAAAAATGATATAGTACAACACTCCATCCATCCCATTATATAGGATTTTATTACATGTATATCTAGACATCATCAGAACATTAAGGTAACACTCTTCCTTGTTGCTATGTAGCCTGGATTGCATATTTAGTCATTCAGTACAATGCATGTTGCTAAACAACAATTGAAAAACGAAAAGGCATGTTAACTGCAATATCCTTAATAGCAACCAAATATCATAATTCATAGTGGTATTGTTGAAACTGTTATTGATGAAATTCAACTGCACGGCAAATAGTTGCACATATAGAGCATCACATTGTGAAGAACTGAAATAAACAAGTCATAAGGACATCTCTAGGCGATCCTTAAAAAGTTAAAGGACTAAAACCCTTAGTGGATATATATATATATATATACTCCAGCAATTTTTGGCCTTTTCTAGTCGATCCCCTAAACTTAAGGTTGTAAACTTCAATTTGATTAAGTTCAAAGCAGGTTCAACCGAAAGTAGCATGCATTCAAACATAAACATAGATAGTTTTGCATAACTGAACATAAAACATAAATTTAAAATAAGCTAAACTACTTTCGGTCGAAGTAGAGGTCGAGCCAATCCTTCCTCGTCATGTACGGTGTGCCGCGGGCCGGGTCCGGGCCAGTACCGTCGTCGGGGCCGTTGGCGAAGGCACTCCTCCACTCGTCGACGTCGATCTCCTCGTCCTCGGGGCCCACCTCGACGCCCTCCGCGCCGCCATCGCCGCCGCCTTCGACCTCGTCATCAGAGGAGAGCGCGATAACCTCGCCGCCGTCCTTGCCACCTTCGACCTCATCATCGGAGGAGAGTGCGATAACCTCGCCGCCCTCTGCACCGGCAAAGATCGCCCGCTCCACCTCCACGAGCTCTAGGTGCTGTCGGCAGAGCTCTTACATGTAGGCCTCATCGGCGTTCTCGGCCTCGAGGTGCTCCCACGCCTCGCGGTCTTCCCGCGCCATAGCCGAGCTCACCACCCCTGGATCCGACGGAACAAGGTGGACCGGACGTGTGCCGAAGGGGAAATTGAGCCTAGCCGCCGCGTCGTGGTAGCGGACCTGCCAGCGGTCGTACTCCATGGCCGCGAGCTGGGCCGTGTGGAAGCTACCGAGCCACCGGTGGGTGCGGGTCTCTTGATCTGTAATCTCGGCGACCCACGTCCCCCACCGCCGCTTGCGGACCCCGAGATAGGACTTCGTCGGCTGCCGGGTCCGAGGGAGGACGGGGAAGTTCTCGAACTGGCGTAGGGGCGCGGCGGCGGGCAGATCGGTGGACCGGCGATGGCGGATCGGGCCCGCGGAGGACGACGGGGACACCTCGGAAGCCACCTCGCCGTCGTCGGGCGAAAAGGCCGCGATAAACCTCTTTTTGGCCATTGGCTCCTCGAGCTCCCCAGCACACGGGCAGAGGTTGAGGATGGAGGCGCCGGCGATGGCGGCGACCTACCAATGGTTTCGAGGGTTCTATGTGTCTGTGTGAGCGGAGGTTTTGGGGTGTGTATGGAGGGGGGGCAAGGTTGTCTTTGAGGAAATACTGCGACAACTGAAAATTTTACTAGGCGGGAGTAACAAGGCGGGGCTACTGAAAATGTGGATCAAGGGCGAGCAGATATTTTTGAGATTGCGAGGGATGCAGAGGCGGGAGTAAAATGCCGGGGCTACTGAAAATTTGAATCAAGGGACTGAAGCAGAGCGGGAGTATATCACACACGGTCTGCACATACTAATCGTGTGCTATCAAACATTAAAACCTTCCAGGCGGTAGATATTTTCGAGATTGCGAGGGATGCAGAGGCGGGAGTTTTTCGGGAGTGAGCTACTGTGCTTGACACGCCGGCTGTGGGCTGTAGCCAACGCACCTTCTCACGTAATCCATAGGCGTACTATACACGGACGGTGCTCCAAGATATTTTGTACTACATCCCACACGGTTGGTGATAATAAACTGTGTGGGATCTACTTGATTTGAATTACAAAATGGGGTCACAACGGCAATGGACCTTTTATCTGCAGTGAGCATGCAACTATATGTGTGTCGTAAAAGAATTGGAATTATTCAGGGTTCGTTTGGACATTTTATACAATAAACTGGTTTTCTAGCCATTTCACGTGCACAATTCCAAATTAAACAACATGCACATGCTCCGGTGCATACAAATTGGTTGAAAAAAATCGGTGTCCTTCAGTGCATGCTTAGGTCCCATGCAAGAAATGGGAATGAATTTTTTGGGGTTCGTTTGGCCTTTTTTATACATTAACTAGGTTTTCTAGGCATTTTATGTGCATAATTCAAATTAGAACTACAAGCACATGCTCCAATGCACCAAAGTTGGTTGAAAAATCACATGTGTGTCCTTGGGTGAATTTCTAGGTCCCATGCAAGAGATGGGAATGAATTTCAAACACCAGGGCACTGTTGATTGCCGGCAAAACGTTGAGATACCTGGTTTTTAAATTCTAGTAAATCCAAAACTCGTCTAAAATTCATGAAACTTGGCATGCTATCATGGAGCGGCATCAACATGCCGTGGTGAAAATTTTGTCCCATTTGGGGCAGGTTTGGGTATAAGCTTCTCACAAACCAGAGCTTCTCACAACAAGCATGATGGTTTCGATAGGGAATTTACCACCTTTGGGGACGGGACGATATCTGTAGCCTCTTATTGCTTTCAAAAAATTTCTAGTGTCAACATAGAACAAAAGGAGTGTTGTGTTTAATCTTGGAATTTTTCGGGTTCGTTTGGCCTTTTTTATACATTAATTGGGTTTTGTAGGCATTTTATGTGCATAATTCAAATTTGAACTACAAGCACATGCTCCAATGCACTAAAGTTGGTTGAAAAATCACATGTGTGTCCTTGGGTGAATTTCTACGTCCCATGCAATATATTGGAATGAAATTCAAATACCAGGGCACTGTTGATTGCCGGCAAAACGTTGAGATGCCTGGTTTTTAAATTCTACTAAATCCAAAACTCGTCTGAAATTCATGAAACTTGGCATGCTATCATGGAGCGGCATCAACATGCCGTGGTGAAAAAATTATCCCATTTGGGGCAAGTTCGAGTATATGCTTCGCACAAACCAGAGCTTCTCACAACAAGCATGATGGTTTCGATACGGAACGTCCCACCTTTGGGGAGGAAACGATATCCATTGCCTCTTATTTCTTTCAAATTTTTTCTCGTGTCAACATAGAACAACAGGAGTGTTGTGTCAATTTTTGGGATTTTTCGGGGTTTGTTTGGACATTTTTATGCATTAACTGAGTTTTCAATGCATTTTTGTGCATAATTCAAATTTGAACTACATGCACATGCTCCAGTGCATATAAATTGGTTGAAAAATCAAATATGTGTCCTTGGGTGCATGCTTAGGTCCCATGCAAGAGATGGGAATAAATTTCCAACACTAGGGCACCGTTGATTGCCGGCAAAACGTAGAGATGCCTGGTTTTTAAATTTTGGTAAATCCAAAACACATATGAAATTCATGAAACATGGTATGCTATCATGGAGCGGCATCAACATGCCGTGGTGAAAAAATGTCCCATTTGGGGCAGGTTTGGGTATATGCTTCTCACAAACTAGAGCTTCTCACAACAAGCCTGATGGTTTCGGTAGGGAACGTCCCACCTTTGGGGACGAAACGATATCCGTTGCCTCTTATTGCTTCCAAAATCTTTTGAGTGTCAACATAGAACAACAAGAGTATTGTGTTCAACTTTGGAATTTTTCAGGGTTCGTTTGGACATTTTTATGCATTAACTGAGTTTTCTAGGCATTTTATGTGCATAATTCAAATTTGAACTACATGCACATGCTCCAGTGCATATAAATTGGTTGAAAAATCACACGTGTGTCCTTAAGTGCATGCTTAGGTCCATTGCAAGAGACAGGAATGAATTTCAAACACCACGGCACTTTTGATTGCCAGCAAAACGTTGAGATGCCTGGTTTTTAAATTTTAGTAAATCCAAAACTCGTCTGAAATTCATGAAACTTGGCATGCTATCTTGGAACGGCATCAACATTCCGTGGTGAAAATTTTGTCCCATTTGGGACAGGTTTGGGTATAAGCTTCTCACAAACCAGAGCTTCTCACAACAAGCATGATGGTTTTGATAGGGAACATACCACCTTTGGGGACGGGACGATATCCGTTGCCTCTTATTGCTTTCAAAAAAATTCTAGTGTCAACATAGAACAACATGAGTGTTGTGTTTAATCTTGGTATTTTTTGTGATTCGTTTGGCCTTTTTATCAATTAAATGGATTTTGTAGGCATTGTATGTGCATAATTCAAATTTGAAATACAAGCACATGCTCCAATGCACCAAAGTTGGTTGAAAAATCAAATGTGTGTCCTAGGTTGAATTTCTAGGTCCCATGCAAGAGATTGGAATGAAATTCAAACACCAGGGCACTGTTGATTGCCGGCTAAACATTGAGATGCCTAGTTTTTAAATTTTAGTAAATCCAAAACTCGTCTGAAATTCATGAAACTTGGCATGCTATCATGGAGCGGCATCAACATGTCGTGGTAAAAAAATGTCCCATTTGGGGCAGGTTCGGGTATATGCTTCTCACAAACCAAAGCTTCTCACAACAAGCATGATGGTTTTGATAGGGAACGTCCCATCTTTGGGGACGAAACGATACCCATTGCCTCTTATTGCTTTCAAATTTTTTCTCGTGTCAACATAGAACTGAGTTTTCAATGCATTTATGTGCATAATTCAAATTTGAACTACATGCACATGCTCCAGTGCATATAAGTTGGTTGAAAAATCAAATATGTGTCCTTGGGTGCATGCTTAGGTCCCATGCAAGAGATGGGAATGAATTTCAGACACCAGGGCACCGTTGATTGCCGGCAAAATGTTGAGATGCCTGATTTTTAAATTTTGGTAAATCCAAAACACATCTGAAATTCATTAAACTTGGCATGCTATCATGGAGCGGCATCAACATGCCGTGGTGAAAAAATTGTCCCATTTGGGGCAGGTTTGGGTATACACTTCTCACAAACCAGAGCTTCCCACCACAAGCCTGATGGTTTCGGTAGGGAACGTCCCACCTTTGGGGACGAAACGATATCCATTGCCTCTTAGTGCTTTCAAAAAATTTCCCATGTCAACATAGAACAAGAGGAGTGTTGTGTCAATTTTTGGGATTTTTCGGGGTTCAGTTTTATGCATTAACTGAGTTTTCTAGGCATTTTATGTGCATAATTCAAATTTGAACTACATGCACATGCTCCAGTGCATATAAATTGGTTGAAAAATCACATGTGTGTCCTTGGGTGCATGCTTAGGTCCCATGCAAGAGACGGGAATGAATTACAAACACCAGGGCTCTGTTGATTGCCGGAAAAACGTTCAGATGCCTCGTTTTTAAATTCTGGTAAATCCAAAACTCGTCTGAAATTCATGAAACTTGGCATGCTATCATGGAGCGGCATCAACATGCCGTGGTGAAATTTTGTCCCATTTGGGACAGGTTTGGGTATAAGCTTCTCACAAACCAAAGCTTCTCACAACAAGCATGATGGTTTTGATAGGGAACGTACCACCTTTGGGGACGGGACGATATCCATTGCCTCTTATTGCTTTCAAAAAAATTATAGTGTCAACATAGAACAACAGGAGTGTTGTGTTTAATCTTGGAATTTTTTCGGGATTCATTTGACCTTTTTTATCCATTAAGTGGGTTTTGTAGGCATTTTATGTGCATAATTCAAATTTGAAGTACAAGCACGTGCTCCGATGCACCAAAATTGGTTGAAAAATCACATGTGTGTCCTAGGTTGAATTTCTAGGTCCCATGCAAGAGATTGGAATGAAATTCAAACACCAGGGCACTGTTGATTGCCGGTAAAACATTGAGATTCCTGGTTTTTAAATTCTAGTAAATCCAAAACTCGTCTGAAATTCATGAAACTTGGCATGCTATAATGGAGCGGCATCAACATGCCGTGGTAAAAAAATTGTCCCATTTGGGGCAGGTTCGGGTATATGCTTCTCACAAACCAGAGCTTCTCACAACAAGCATGATGGTTTCGATAGGGAACGTCCCACCTTTGGGGACGAAACGATATCCATTGCCTCTTATTGCTTTCAAATTTTTTCTCGTGTCAACATAGAACAACAGGAGTGTTGTGTCAATTTTTGGGATTTTTCGGGGTTCGTTTGGACATTTTTATGCATTAACTAAGTTTTCAATGCATTTATGTGCATAATTCAAATTTGAAATACATCCACATGCTCCAGTGCATATAAATTGGTTGAAAAATCAAATATGTGTCCTTGGGTGCATGCTTAGGTCCCATGCAAGAGATGGGAATGAATTTCAAACACCAGGGCACCGTTGATTGCCGGCAAAATGTTGAGATGCCTGGTTTTTAAATTCTGGTAAATCCAAAACACGTCTAAAATTCATGAAACTTGGCATGCTATCATGGAGCGGCATCAACATGCCGTGGTGAAAAAATTGTCCCATTTGGGGCAGGTTTGGGTATATGCTTCTCACAACAAGCCTGATGGTTTCGATAGGGAACGTCCCACTTTTGGGGACGAAACGATATCCATTGCCTCTTATTGCTTTCAAAAAAATTCTCGTGTCAACATCGAACAAAAGGAGTGTTGTGTCAATTTTTGGGATTTTTCGGGGTTGGTTTTGATATTTTTATGCATTAACTGAGTTTTCTAGGAATTTTATGTGCATAATTCAATTTGACCTACATGCACATGCTCCAAGGCATATAAATTTGTTGAAAAATCACATGTGTGTCCTTGGGTGCATGCTTAGGTCCCATGCAAGAGACAGGAATGAATTTCAAACACCAGGGCACTGTTGATTGCCGGCAAAACGTTGAGATGCCTGGTTTTTAAATTCTGTTAAATCCAAAACTCGTCTGAAATTCATGAAACTTAGCATGCTATCATGGAGCGGCATCAACATGCCGTGGTGAAAATTTTGTCCCATTTGGGACAGGTTTGGGTATAAGCTTCTCACACACCAGAGCTTCTCACAACAAGCCTGATGGTTTCGATAGGGAACGTGCCACCTTTGGGGACGGGATGATATCCATTGCCTCTTATTGCTTTCAAGAAAATTCTAGTGTCAATATAGAACAACAGGAGCGTTGTGTTTAATCTTGGAACTTTTCGGGGTTCATTTGGCCTTTTTTATCCATTAACTGTGTTTTGTAGGCATTTTATGTGCATATTTCAAATTTGAAGTACAAGCACATGCTCCAATGCACCAAAGTTGGTTGAAAAATCACATGTGTGTCCTAGGTTGAATTTCTAGGTCCCATGCTAGAGATTGGAATGAAATTCAAACACCAGGGAACTGCTGATTGCTGACAAAATGTTGAGATGCCTGGTTTTTAAACTCTAGTAAATCCAAAACTCGTCTGAAATTCATGAAACTTGGCATGCTATCATGGAGCGGCATCAACATGCCGTGATAAAAAATTTGTCCCATTTGGGGCAGGTTCGGGTATAAGCTTCTCACAAACCAGAGCTTCTCACAACAAGCATGATGGTTTCGATAGGGAACGTCCCACCTTTGGGGACGAAACGATATCCATTGCCTCTTATTGCTTTCAAAAAAATTCTAGTGTCAACATAGAACAACAGGAGTGTTGTGTCAATTTTTGTGATTTTTCGGGGTTCGTTTGGACATTTGTATGCATTAACTGGATTTTCTAGGCATTTTATGTGCATAATTCAAATTTGAACTACAAGCACATGCTCCAATGTACTAAAGCTAGTTGAAAAATCAAATCTATGTCCTTGGGTGAATTTCTAGGTCCCATGCAAGAGATGAGAATGAAATTCAAACACTAGGGCACTGTTGATTGCCGGCAAAACGTTGAGATGCCTGATTTTTAAATTCTAGTAAATCAAAACTCGTCTGAAATTCATGAAACTTGGCATGCCATCATGGAGTGGCAGCAACATGCCATGGTAAAAAAATTGTCCCATTCGGGGCAGGTTCGGGTATACGCTTCTCACAAACCAGAGCTTCTCACAACAAGCATGATGGTTTCGGTAGGGAACGTCCTACCTTTGTGTACGAAACGATATCCATTGCCTCTTATTGCTTCAAAAAAATTCTCGTGTCAAGATAGAACAACAGGAGTGTTGTGTCAATTTTTGGGATTTTTTGGGGTTCCTTTGGATATTTTTATGCATTAAGTGAGTTTTCAATGCATGTGTGTGCATAATTGAAATTTGAACTACATGCACATGCTCCCGTGCATATAAATTGGTTGAAAAATGAAATCTGTGTCCTTGGGTACATTCTTAGGTCCCATGCAAGAAATTGGAATGAATTTCAAACACCAGGGCACCGTTGATTGCCGGCAAAACATTGAGATGCCTGGTTTTTAAATTCTAGTAAATCCAAAACTCGTCTGAAATTCATGAAACTTGGCCTGCTATCATGGAATGGCACCCGACATGCTGTGGCATTTTTCGTGTCCATTTTGAAAGAAGGCGCGCTCGAATAATGACAGCCAACAAAGGCATTTTGAAAAAATAGCTGCCACTTTAATATCTCAAACGTTTGTAGAATTCAAACCGTGTGCGTTCTTTTAACCATTCACGTGACGCCACGTGTCTTGGTTTTAATGGCAGTAGGAGGTGCCGTGCGGACAGCTGCTTGACCTTGACTGAACGGGAGGCATGCGAGCGCAGTCCGGTGTGCAGGCTGACCGAGAGGCGTGCAAGCTGTCCTCCAATGTGCAGGCTCACCGGGAAGCGTGCGAGCTATACGCTGCGTAGGCTCACTGGGAAGCGAGCCCTTTGACTTCCATGGCCGCCTGCCTTCCTCTCTGTTAATGGCGCCCGAGCCTCTGTTTAATATGGGCGGCCTTACTGTTCGCCTCCCATTCCCCTCCCTCCCGCAGACCTCCACCAACGCCATGGCATAGAACGATCATCTTCCACTAGTCTTCAAGTTTGGTGAAGTCGACTCCGAGCCGGAGGAGATAGAAAATAAGGAGGAATGGGGCCTCATGGACATGGCCCGGAACGAGCTGGCCGCGGCGGTTGCTGCCCCCGCTCCCGTCCCAGCTCCCATCCCCGCGCCCGCGCCAATGACCATCCCCGTAGCATTGACGGGCTGGTCGCCGAGCACTATCGCAGAGCTGGAAGCCGCTGGCGTCAGCGAGGTCTCCGCGGACCCGCGCGAGCTCGTGTACATGCCAGCACCAGCGCCCGTGCTCGTGCCCGTGCGCGCCCCTCCACCCACCGTGGCGCTGGGCCCCGTGCGTTTGGCTGCACCCGCCGCGCCCGTGCCCGTGCCCGGGCGCGCACCCCCCTCAGCGGCATGGGACACTGCCATCGACCGCTACCTCTCAGCGTCGCCAGTTGCCGTCCTCCCGCGCCCCGCCCGTCGATCGCGCGACGACATGATGTTTGATTTACAAGTGAAGAACATTTTGTGCGGCCTTGAAGACTTCAACAACGGCGTCCCGGAGGACGACAACGACATTAGCGGTGCGGCACGCCGCCTCCGCCGCCGCCGGAAATAGTTTTTTGGGGGTTTAATATTGTATCTCGAATTCTCGATCATATGAATATAAATTCGAAGTGTGACTCAATGAAAGATATGGTTTGAACGAACTTGCATTTTTCTCTCTTAATGTACAGATTTATCAAACGATTTTCTTTTGAAAAAAAGTCAATGGTTTTAAAATATAAAACACTCATCGCCAACATTTTAGTTAGAACACCCGGATGCAAACCGACAGCTTCCCCAGGAAGCCAAGGGAAAATGTGTCGAGCAGGATTTCTGCATCCCTTCAACGCAAACGGTTGTTTTGCATGACCCGTGTGCAACCACGTACAAACAATTGGGTAAGATTTGCATATCTATCATTTTGGGTATGTTGCCATTTGTCAAACTGGAAAGATTGACATTTGTTTATCTAGTAACATTGCCATTTGTCAACCTTGTAACACTGCGATTTGTCAAAATATGCAGCTAAAAATCACTAGCACTATCTAATTTTTGCAACTAAAATCACTAGCACTGTTCATATGGACACCACTAGCAGGTGTGAGTTGATGGACGCATATGCAAATGTACCATTGATTACATACAACAAGTCATCAGCCCACAACAACAACGAGGATACACGTTGGATTATAGATCATTTCCAACAAAACATTCTAGTAAAGTTTTTCTCACACAACAAATAACAAAACGATGAAATGAACTTCAGCTCAACCACTCGTCGGCGTTGGAAACGCTTGCTTTAAACCAAAAGTGATTCTCTGGGAAGGGCCAGCTACTGTCAATCTCGAGACCAACGCAGGACTGATCATCCAGGCTGAAGCGACCTATGTCAGGACCCATATTGGGACAGTTGGAAAGCATAGCAATGTCCGAGGTATAGATATAGTTGCTTCTCATAAATGGTAGTAACGTTGTGTCAACAGCAGCTGGATCGTCTTCCACCATCATTGGATAGTTTTGTCCAAGGAAGAGCGAGTTTCTTCCAAGACTTTCAATACTGAACCAGGGAGAAGGTGTTGGCGCTAGTACACTAGTATCCATCCCGAATACCCTGCAACGGATGTTGGAATAGGTCCGGAGAGTGCGACCATGCGAGACAACACCTACTTCCTTAGTAACATCAGCAGTGCCATGTATACAGACAAGAAGAGGTGACCCATCGGAATAAGTTGCCAGGTGCCACTGAGTATATGGGTCCAGCTCGTCCTCATGCTCGTGATCATCAGCATCGTCATCTCCCCCTTGGTTATAAAAATTTTCAATTATAGGTGGTGGAATGTTCACAGGACCTTGGAAACACAAGAAGGTTAATTAATTAGTAAAGGGAAACTAGCTAACCCGCATGCATGTGGATGAAACAATTATAATTATGGTGGAAGACAAACGTACCAAAAGCATGATGATTCCATGCAAAAACAGTGCCACGAGTGGTGGCAGCAAACACAAGACCCTCGTATTGAATTGCATCACAGTACTCATCCGTGTACAGAAATTGATTTTTGAGCAATATCCATCGAGGCGTGGAAGTAAGGAAGGCAACAAGCTTGTCGAAGATAGCAACAACTTCATAGTTTGAGTAATCCCAATTGCGGTTTGGGACCCGACAAATTGCTATCTTCCGTAGACGACAGTCACCATGATCGTATTTGAACTCACGTAGAATACCGGTGTACTCAACCTCTGGGCAATCGTCTAAGATTTTTGGAAGTGGAACCCGGTGACGAGTGTACACATTCACAAGTTCCCACTCGCAGTTGTACCCAATATAAACAACCCAATCTCCATTTGTGCCTGCCCAAGCCTTGCCCTCAAGCGATGGCATCTTAACATCATACGTATCATTCTCAAGCGACATCAACTTGCACAAGGCGAGGCTTCCCTCGTCCCCGCGCCAGTCAGCAGGGTCACGATGAAGAAGATAGGAGAGATCAAACCTCTCCTGGACCCTTCGGTTCCTTGTAATGATGTTATTAGTTGAGTCGAGAATGGTATTGAACGAACCTGCCATGCTAGCCGAGGTGATGACGTCACACCGATCAATGAGTTCCTCCACCATGTCATCTTTCAGATCGGGGCAAGAATAACGGGGTCGTTTCTGGCCTGTTCCCTCCATGGAGAAGATGATCGAACAATGGCAGAAGGAAGGGCGAAGGCAAATGGAGGGAGGAAGAGCGTCCAACAGTAGTTCCAAATCGAGAGGGAAAGGCGAAGAGGCGGTGGACGGTTGCCACGGTACACGAAGAGGCGCCTGGGGAGCGAACGGTTGCCACAGAGGTCACACACTGACGACAAGGGCCGAGTGAACCGCATGCGTATATCACACACACCTTGATCTGGCTGACCATTTCTTTTGTGCTGCCTAATCACAAACAGTTCATCTGAGTGAACCGTATGTTGTATATCCCACATACCTCCATCTGGCTGTTCGTTTCTTTTGTGTTGCCTAATCACAAGCAGTTCATCCGAGTGAACCGTATGCTGTGTATCGCACACGCCTTCATCTGGCTGCCCGTTTATTTTGTTCCTCCTCATCGCAAACAGTTAATTGAACTGAACTGTATGCCATTCATCGCACACGCAACTAAAATCTGAACCGTGTTTGATGCATCCGTCATCGCAAACGTTTTATACATTTCTGACGGTTTTCATACATCACCGTTTGTGATTATTGCATCACACACAGTTTCGCGAAGGGTCTCTGATCGTAGTGTCGCGTTAGCAGCATCCTGCAGTAGTGTTATTTCCGTTTTCTTTGCGTGATTCTGCAAAAAATTGGTTCTCTTCTTTGCCTCGCAATAGTATTGATTCTTGGAATAAGTGCAAAGATGCTTTTATCACCAAGTATTTTCCTCCCGCAAAAGTTATTTCTCTTAGAACCCAGATCATGAAATTTCAAGCAACTTGAACATGAGCATGTTGCACAATCTTGGGAAAGGATGAAAAGGATGCTAAGGAATTTCCCAACTCATGGGTTAAATCTTTGGATGATCATACAAAATTTTTATGCGGGGTTGAATTTTGTTTCTCATAATCTTTTAGATTCTGCCGCGGGTGGTACTTTTATGGAAATTACTTTGGGTGAAGCCACCAAATTCCTTGACAATACCATGGCAAATTATTCACAATGGCATATCGAAAGAGCTCCTCCTAGTAAAAAGGTTAATTCGGTTGAAGAAATTTCTTCTTTGAGTGATAAAGTTGATGCTCTTATGAAATTGGTTGCTAGTAAAAGTGCTCCTATTGATTTTAATGATATGCCTTTGTCTACTTTGATTGAGCAAAATAGTGATGCCATTGATGTGAATTTTATTTCTCGCAATAATTTCAACAATAATGCTTATAGAGGAAATTTTAATCCTAGGCCTTTTCCTAGTAATTCCTCTAATAATTATGGTAATTCCTATGGAAATCAAGCTTACAATAATAATAAGAACACCTCTTATCTTGAGAATAATATTAAAGAATTTATCAACACACAAAAAGTTTTCAACACTTCCATAGAAGAAAAGTTGAATAAGAATGATGATTTGTCTAGAAGTGTTGATAGAATTGCTCATGATGTGGAAAATCTCAAGATGAAATTTTTTGTGCCTAAAGTTGATGAATCAATTAAAGCTCTTTATGTTTCTATGGATGAAAGTAAGCAAAGAACTGCTATGCTTAGAGCTAAAAGAGAATTTTTAGAGGAAGCTTTTTCTAGTGATTATTCTTGCAAAGATGATGAAGATCTTAAAATGATTGGTGTTTCTTCTATTGATTCCTTGTTTAGTAAAGTTAAGAATGATGAAAAAGGGACTGGAGAAGAGTCAAGTTTAGGTAGAAGGCGTCCCAATTTTCGGAGGGTGAAAATCTTGTTGGAAAAATTGAGGAAAGTGGGTTTGGAGAGGTCAAAACTTTAGCTAGTGATGTTCCCACTCTTTTGGATTACAAAGACATTAAATATGATAGTTGCTCTTTGATTGATTGTATTTCTTTGTTGCAATCCATGCTTAATTCACCCCATGCTTATGAACAAAACAAAGCTTTTACTAAACATATTGTTGATGCTATGATGAAAGCTTTGGAAGAAAAGTTGGAATTAGAAGTTTCAATTCCTAGAAAATTGCATGATGAATGGGAACCTACTATCAAAGTCAAGATTAAAAATTGTGAGTGTTTTTCTTTGTGTGACTTGGGTGCTAGTGTTTCTACAATTCCGAAATCTTTATGTGATGTGCTTGGTCTTACCAATCTTGAAGAATGTTCCTTGAATTTGCACTTGGCAGATTCTATTATTAAGAAGCCTATGGGAAGAATTAATGATGTTCTTATTCTTTCAAATAGGAATTAAGTGCCCATAGATTTTATTGTTCTTGATATTGATTACAATCCGTCTTTTCCAATTATTCTTGGTAGACCGTTTTTACGCACTATCGGTGTCGTGATTGATATGAAGGACTGGAATATTAAGTTCCAATTTCCTTTGAGGAAAGGTATGGAACACTTTCCTAGAATAAAAATAAGGCCACCTTATGAATCAATCATGAGGGCATCTTATGGATCTCGAACCAAAGATGACAAAACTTAGATCCTTGCATTATGCCTAGCTAAGGGCGTAAAACTATAGCGCTTGTTGGGAGGCAACCCAATGAATAAAATTTATTTTTGCTTTTTGCTTTCTGTTCTTGAGTGTTAGAACAATTATGCTACTGTTATGATTGTGTTTTTTGTGTTTTAATTAGTGCTTGTGCCAAGTAGAACCAATAGGATCTTCTTGGGTGATAGTTGTTTGATCTTGCTGAAAAAGACAGAAACTTTGTGCTCACGAAAATAATTATTTAAATTCACCAGAACGTGATAAAATGCTAATTATTTTTGCAGAAGATCAATATACAAATTATCCAGGTTTTCCTAGTTTTTAACAATTTTTGGATATCCAGAAGAATTCGAACAAATCAGATTGCTACAGACTGTTCTGTTTTGACAGAGTCTGTTTTCTTTGTGTTGTGTGCTTATTTTGATGGCTCTATGGTTTTCTTTGATGATTTTTTGCCATAGAAAAGTTGGAATACAGTAGATATAATAAAAAACAAAATAAGAATTGGTTTGATACAGCACTTATAGTAGTGATTTATTTTTCTTACACTAACGGATCTCACGGAAGTTTTGTCGAGTTTTGTGTGATTGAAGTTTTCAAGTTTGGGTTATCTTACGATGGATGAAGGAAGGATGTAAGAGCCTAAGATTGGCGATGCCCCGGCATCCCAAGCTATTATCCAAAAATGAGCAACCAACTAAGCTTGGGGATGCCCCCGAGTGGCATCCCCGCTTTCGTCCAACAACTATCGGTATTTTACTCGAGGCTATATTTTTATTCGTCACATGATATGTGTTTTGCTTAGAGCGTCTTGTATGATATGTGTCTTTGCTTGTTTTATTTTGTGTTTTAAGTCGTCAATCCTTGCTGGATACACCTATTTGAGAGAGCCAAAATTATGTCATGACTTGTTAGAATTGCTCTCTGTGCTTCACTTAAATCTTTTATGAGCTAGGACTTGCTCTAGTGCTTCACTTATACTTTTTTAGCACGGTGTGCTTTGTTATTTTTGAAGAAATGCTCTCTTTCTTTACTTATATTTATTTGAGAGTTAGTACAATTTTGAAGAAATTCTCTCTTGCTTCACTTAAATTATTTTGAGAGAAAAAAATTTGTTATGCTCATGATCTTCACTTATATTTGTTTGAGCTTGTGAAAAGCAACACATGAAAATTAGTCCCAAAGTGATAGATTTCCAAGAAGGATAAAGTAAAAAAATGTCATGAAAATCATTGGACAAAATAAACTTGATTCTTAGTAATATTTTTGAGATATGATGATGTGATATGTGAGTTATGTTGATGAGTAATTGTGCTCTAGTAAGATATTGGTGTTAAGGGTTGTGATTCCCTATGCATGCACGAAAGTCAATAATCATCCAATGAAAATTATATCCTACTTGCGGTGCATTATTTGGTGTTAGTTATGCTTAATGCTTGCTTATGACATTACTCGTTTCTTGGTTGGTCGCTTCCCAATCTTTTGCTAGCCTTCACTTTGCACCAAGTATGACCTCTACTTGTGCATCCAAAATCCTTTAAATCAGTTTTGCCACATGAGTCCACTATATCTACCTATATGCAGTATTCTTTTGCCGTTCTAAGCAAATTTGCATGTGCCATCTCTAATTCTCAAAATAAACTTCTCTTTTGTGTGTTTGTTTTGTTCGCGGAACAGTAACGGGTGGCTAATATTTTCCATGCTGGATGTGTTATTCTCAAGATGAGTGTTTATTCACTTGTCATTGCACGAAAGTAAGGCAAAGGTCTTAGGTATGCCTAGTCCCGAAATGCAAAAATGAATTTACTTTATGTTGTCAAATAATAAATTCCTTGGAAAGTGTTGGTATGGAGGGCACCCGTGGATACGGTTAGCCATGGAAAGTGAAAGTATGGTGGAAAAAGGAATAAACTTTATTTTCTGTTTGGGAACCGCCTATGGCATATCTAGCATGGAAAGTGTTGGGAACTCTAAATCGTTTTCGTTGGTGGGATGGATACACCTCCCAAAATGTTTTTATCTCTAATCTTTCGCTTTGAGCTCTGGCACCTCTACAAATCCCTACTTCCCTCTGCAAAGGGCCTTTCTTTTACTTTATGCAATTTTTATTTTCAAATTTGAGTCTCCATCTTCTCTCATAAAAAGCACCAACTAGGAGGCAATATGATCGTACTTAAGTATTGGGTGTAGTTAATATTTGAGTGTGTTCCATGAATGGATCAATGCTTGAGCATGATGGGCTAGAGATAACTTATTTTAGTGTTAATATTTTGAAAGACATGGTTGCTTGTTGATATGCTTGAGTATCTAAATTATTATGTCAAAACTAGACTATTGCTTTGAATCACATAAAAGTCCAAATGTCCATGCTATAAAGAAAAGAATATGATATGACATGATGAACAGCACTCCACATCAAAAATTCTGTTTTTATCACTTACCTACTCGAGGACGAGTAGGAGTTAAGCTTGGGGATGCTGATACGTCTCCAACGTATCTATAATTTTTTATTGTTCCATGTTGTTTTATTATCAATCTTGGATGTTTTATAATCATTTTATAGTCATTTTATATCATTTTTTGGTACTAACCTATTGACATAGTGCCAAGTGCCAGTTGCTGTTTTTTCCATGTTTTTTTACATCGCAGGAAATCAATATCAGATGAAGTCCAAATACCACGAAACTCCATGATGATTTTTATGGGCCAGGAGGAAGGCAATGGGCCCTGGTTGCACCTGGGGGGGTGCCCCGAGGGGGCCACAACCCACCAGGGCACGCCAGTTGTGCTCACCTCGGGTGCCCCCGGACCGCCTCTTTGCTCTATAAATACCCCAAAAATACCAGAACCCTAGAAGCGTCAACGAAATATTCATCTAGCCACCTCAGAGTCCAGAACCACCAGATCCAATCTAGACACCCTCTCAGATGGGGTTCACCACCTCCAGTTGTGCCTCTCCGATGATGCGTGAGTAGTTCTTTGTAGACCTTCGGGTCCGTAGTTAGTAGCTAGATGGCTTTCTCTCTCTCGTTGAATTCTCAATACAATGGTCTCTTGGAGATACATATGATGTAACTATTTTTGCGGTGTGCTTGTTGGGATCTGATGAACTTTGAGTTTATGATCAGTCATAGCTTTTTATATCCATGAACGTTATTTGAGTTTCTTTGATCTCTTATATGCATGATCTCTTATAGCCTCGTATTTCTTCTCCGATATTTGGGTTTTGTTTGGCCAACTTGATCTATTTATCTTGCAATGGGAAGAGGCGCCCGGTAGTGGGTTCGATCTTACGGTGCCTAATCCCAGTGACAGAAAGGGAACCGACACGTATGTATCATTGCTACTAAGGATAATAAGACGAGATCTATATCTACCGCCATAGATAAACGGATCTTGTCTACATCATGTCATCGTTCTTATTGCATTACTCCATTTTCCATGAACTTAATACACTAGATGCATGCTGGATTGCGGTCAATGTGTGGAGAAATAGTAGTAGATGCAGGCAGGAGCCGGTCTACTAATCTTGGACGTGATGCCTATGTAATGATTATTGCCTGGATATCGTCATTATTACTTGAGGTTCTCTCAATTGCCCAACAGTAATTTGTTTACCCGCCGTTTGCTATTTTTCTCGAGAGAAGCCACTAGTGAAACCTACGGCCCCTGGGTCTTCTTTCTCATATATTTGCTTGCAATCTATTTTTCCTTTGCACTTTTATTCAGATCTATTAAACCAAAAATACAAAAATACTTTGCTGCACTTTATTTTACTTGTGATCTATTTATTCAATCTATTACAACTTTCTCCCATCCACGCACCGTTTCTGGCGCCGTACCCCGAAAGGGATTGACAACCCCTTTAACACACTACAGGAATCAGCTACTTTGCCGTCTGCCACGGCAGACGACAAAGGCAAGGATGGCGGACGGCAAAGGCCTTTGTCGTCTTCCGCAGACGGCAAAAGGCTCCGGCAAAGTAGGGATCGGTAAAGAGCTTCTTTGTCGTCTGCTTTTTGAAGCGGACGGCAAAGGGGCCTTTGCTATCAGCGGCTGACGGCAAAGAAAGCCGACGGCAATAAATGCGTTGTTAGTCCGTTAGGCGGCTAACGGCAGCCTTTGCCGTCCGCCGCTGGCGGCAAAGAAGCAAAGGTCTTTGTCGTCTGCCAGCAGACGGCAAAGTGTCCAAAGTGTCCAGATGCACAGACGGCAAATCTCCTTCTTTGCCATCTCTGTCATTGATTTACAGTATGTTCAGCAATTCGTATTCATATGTATAGCCCATGCATATATCACAAATATCAACACAGACCACAGGAAAATAAGAACATCACAAAATCATCCATAAAAACATATATATCATACGGCCTGTATCAAAAAGTAAGACAACACCACACAAGTGTCGACAAATAAGATCACAAAGGTTGGCCTCCACATAACACAAAACTTAGGTGAGCATCATGGGATCTAGCAGCAACAACACCTAACCTACTGGATGGACACTGCAGTCCAGACCCAACTCCACAAGCAGACTACATACTGATTTGCGACCGCACCGGTGATGCAACCACCACAACCAAAATTAAAAAGGCAACGGAGGTGGGGAAAGGAGAGACGTCGCGCCCGCAGCAGCAGTAGCTCAACACAGTAGCAGCAGCCTGACGCAGCTGCTCCCCGGCTCATTGTCATGCCCGCGACAGCAGTAGCTCGGCGCAGGAGCAGCATCCCAACACGTGGGGATTTCAATATTTACTGCATACGGACTGAAATGAGTGAATGAACACAATAAAACATGTTTATATAAATCCAATTCAGAAAAAAGTTAGAACAGCTTGTATTTGTGAACGGAGGGAGCACTACATACTGTAAATTACTTGTTCCATCTAGTAATACATACTGTTGAAATGACATGTTTATATAAATGTCACATATAGAACTATCCAAAGCAAGATGAAATGTATTGCAAAACCATTACTTCTGAAAACTCTTCCATGCTCAGCCAATCATGCATGTCATTCCACAAGAGGAGCTCCAACCATGTATTACCAATAAATAATAGTATTAGTCATCTTCAAACATAAAACATGTACTCCTACAAAGGCCCCAAAAAAAGCTAGTTATTTTAATGTGTCTTTTGTTCATTCTCTTACGTAGTACAGAGTAGATTATCAGTCGATGATAGACATACTGCTACAAATCAACAAATGGACCATTTATTGGAGATTATAAGACGATGATAGCCACTGCCACAAATCAACAAATGCATCATTTATTGTTAGGACACAATACAAAAACAGAGGACATAGGCAAGCACGCTATCTTACTGCCATCATCAAGACACCGAAATAATTAATCCACCGAAGACTTCATCTACAATCAACAAAAAAAAGGCACCGGCCATGACAAGCCATTCGTAGATGTAAATATTCATGTGGTATATGTGTGAGAAAGATATAAACCAATATTTTTTAGGCAACATGTGCATAACATATGTTTGACTAAAATTTCTACAAAATAGCAGCTTAAATGCTCATAGATTAGAGTTGATTCCAGTAATTCTTTAACTTGTTTTGGACGGAAGTATATCTTAAACTCTCAAATTTCTCTGCTTTGCTAACCTTGAGAAGAAAAATTACACAACACCATCTCGCCGGATCTACTTATAATTCAGAGGGTCAATCCTAATTAACTATAAAAAAGGAAATCTGCAAGGAAAAAGGTCTACTTGATCTTTTGATGGCACAGTGACCTGTTCGTTCAGGATAAAAAGAGTGCTCCTACTGGCCATGTCTCTGCTCTTCCAGGAGCTACATAACTAAGTTAGCTTGCGTGCGACTATGTACCTGAAAAACAACCTATGCGCTGCTTTTAGGCTGGGCCTTTGCTGTGCTGATTGTTTATTAGCATTGAGACACCACAATTCACTTAGTGTTTTAGTTACATCATGAAGACGACAGGCAATAGGCAGGTGGGGAAACACATCTCTATGGAAGAACAAACATTACACACAATTAAGCTACAGTGCATAAAATCCAATCCAGCTAGCTAGCAGTGAGATCAACTAGCTACTACAAGGTAAATGAAGAAGTTGCTCTCTGATCTGCAGCTACATATATATTCATACTAGCTAGCCAGTAGGTGCCAATCAACTGTGGACAGAGACCGGATGAATAATCGTGCCTGCACGCTGCAACCCCGCGCGCGCCGGCCGTCCAAGATCGTAGTTGCAGGTTGCAGAAGACCGGCCTCTGCTTGGAGACACCTCGTCCCTCGACCTCTACCTGGTACGTATACATGTTAGAGAGTGACCGGGGGCATCAGCAGTAGTAGCTCGGCGCAGGAGCAGCATCCCAACGGTGGAACTAGGGGAATTTCGTTTCTTGTGGGGATTGTACGTACCTGGACGTTGCGGCCGACCTGGATGGGGTTCGCCTTGGTCTCGATGCGGTCGCCGATGCGGGCGGGCTTGAGGTGGTTGATGGAGAGCTGCACGCCGGCCACCCTCCGGTACCCCGACGCCATGTACCCGCCGATGCTCGCCGTCGACTCCGCCATCAGCGCCGAGACGCCGCCATTGAGAATCTTGAAGGGCTGCGACCTTCCCGACCTCGCCGACGTCGCTGTGCCCGCAGCAACAGCCCGCCGCAACAGCAGCTCGACGTCGCTGGGGCCTCCTCGTAGTGCACCACCACCAATGCCTGGGCGTGGCTCTCCTGGGCAAGGAGAGAAACCAGTCGGTGGAGATGGTGAGCGGGGAGAGGTGACCTCGGGGAGGAGAGCTGGGCGGTGGGGAACGACGGGGATCGCCGGAATCTGGCGGCGGCGTGGGGTGGAGAAAGGGGATCGAGGAAAACGAGAGAGATGGGATCCAACGTGGGTGTGGGTGTGCATGGGTTGGGCGTGGGTGTGTGTGTGCATCGTGGGTGGGGCCCGGGGCTGTGTGGGTCGTGGGTGGGTGTGTGCTAAGTCATCGATCAGTGCCGTCTGCCGGGGGCGGGGGCGCCCGTTAGATACGTTAGGTTATTTTCTTTGTCGTCTGCTTTCGGGGTCATTCTCGTTAGTGGACCACCCACCCTCTTTGCTGTCTGCTAGCAGACGGCAAAGATTCTATGCCGTTGGTTAGCTGACGGCAAAGAGCAGGCTGATGGCAAACACCCTCTTTGCCGTCCGCTCTTTCTTTGCCGTCAGCTTTCTGTAAGCTGATGGCAAAGACCTTCTTTGCCGTCAGCTAGCAGACGGCAAAGAGCTGGCTGACGGCAAAGATCCTGATTCTAGTAGTGACACGTCGGGTTGCGACGTGTTGTCATTTGTGTGCAGGGGCTATTTACGTTGTGTTTCTTGGTTCTCCTACTGGTTCGATAACCTTGGTTTCATATCAGAGGGAAATACCTACTGCCGCTGTGCTGCATCATCCCTTCCTCTTTGGGGAAATACCGACATAGCTTCAAGCGACATCAGCACGAGGTGGGGCTGGCTCGCCCTGGTACCTTGTGGGCTACTCGTGGCCCATCTTCGCGTGATTCCAATGCTAAAAAATCCTATATAGACCCCCAGAAATAACTCTAGATCAGAAACCGCCGCCACAAGCCTCTGTAGCCCCGAAAAACCAATTTAGACCCTATTCCGACACCCTGCCGGAGGGGGAAATCATCATCGGAGACCATCTTCATCATCCCGGCGACCACCATGATGAGGAGGGAGTAGTCCACCCTCAGGGTTGAGGGTTTGTACCAGTAGCTATGTGTTTCATATCCCTCTCTGTCTCGTGTTCTTGATTTGGCACGATCTTGATGTATCGCGAGCTTTGTTAATATAGTTGGATCATATGGTGTTTCCCCCTCTCTATCTTGTTGTGATGAATTGAGTTTTCCTTTTTGGATCTCGTTGTTATCGGATTGAATACTTTTATGGATTAGAGAACACTTGATGTATGTCTTGTTATGAATACCCATGGTGACAATGGGGTATCATATTGATTCACTTGATGTGTGTTTTGGCACTCAACTCGCGGATTCCCTAGGTGACATTGGGGTATTCTATGCATTGAAGCATATGGCTAGCACATTTAAGCCTAACCCACTTCCTATTCATAGGGATTTTGTGAGCAAACAACTTATGGGAACAATAATCAACTAGCATAGGAAGGCAAAACATGCATAACTTCAAAACTTTCAACACATAGAGAGGAAACTTGATATTATTGCGATTCCTACAAGCATAAGTTCCTCCCTCATAATAATTCTCAGTAGCATCATGAAGAAATTCAACAATATAACCATCACATAAAGCATTCTTTTCATGACACAGAAGCATAGAAAACTTATTACTCTCCACATAAGCAAATTTTTCTCATCAATAGTAGTGGGAGCAAACTCAACAAAATAACTATCATGAGAGTGAAAAATTAAAATCATGATGAAAAGTTTCATGGTAATCAATATTCTTTATAACATACATGTCATCACCATAATCATCACGGATAGCAACTTTGTTGTCATAATCAATTGTAACCTCTTCCAAAATAGTGGATTCATCATTAGATAAAGTCATGACCTCTCCAAATCCACTTTCATCAATATAATCATCATAAATAGGAGGCATGCAATCATCATAATAAATTTTCTCATCAAAACTTGGGGGACTAAAAATATCATCTTCATCAAACGTAGCATCCCCAAGCTTATGGCTTTGCATATCATTAGCATCAGGTTCAAAGAATTCATACTAACAACATTGCAATCATGCTCATCATTTATACCGAACATTCTATTGAAATCTTCTTCTATCAATTGAGCACAATTTTCCTTTCCATCATTTTCATGAAAGACATTATAAAGATGAACAATATGATGCAACCTCAATTCCATTTTTTTAGTTTTCTTTTATAAAACAAACTAGTGATAAAACAAGAAACTAAAAGATTCAATTGCAAGATCTAAAGATATACCTTCAAGCACTCACCTCCCTGGCAACGGTGCCAGAAAAGGGCTTGATGTCTACTGCGCAACTTTATTTTTGTAGACACGTGTTGGGCCTCCAAGCGCAGAGTTTTGTAGGACAATAGCAATTTTCCCTCAAGTGGATGACCTAAGGTTTATTAATCCGTGAGAGGTGTAGAATGAAGATGGTCTCTCTCAAACGACCCTGCAACCAAATACAAGAAATCTCTTGTGTCCCCAACACACCCAATACAATGGAAAATTATATAGGTGCACTAGTTCGGCGAAGAGATGGTGATAAAAGTGTAATATGGATGGTAGAAATATATTTTTATAATCTAAATAAATAAAAACAATAGGGTAGCAAATAGTAAACGGGCACAAAAACGATATTGCAATGCTTAAGAACAAGGCCTAGGGTCCGTACTTTCGCTAGTGCAATATCTCAACAATGCTAATATAATTGGATCATATAACCATCCCTCAACGTGCAACGAAGAATCACTCCAAAGTTCCTATCCAGCGGAGAACATAAAACAGAATTGTTTGTAGGGTACGAAACCACCTCAAAGCTATTCTTTCCGATCAATCTATCCTAGAGTTCGTACTAAAATAACACGAAGCTATCATTTCCGATCGATCTAACCAAGAGTTCGTACTAAAATAACAACAAAGCAAATTCAGATTCATAATATTCAATCCAACAAAATGAACTTCAAAGAGTGCCCCAAGATTTCTACCGGAGAAACAAAGACAAGAACGTGCATCAACCCCTATGCATAGATTACCCCAATGTCACCTCAGGAATCTGTGAGTTGAGTGCCAAAACATATATCAAGTGAATCAATACGATACCCCATTGTCACCACGAGTATTCAATTGCAAGACATATATCAGGTGTTCTCAAATCCATAAAAGTATTCAATCCAATAACAACGAAATCTCAAAGGGAAAAACTCAATTCATCACAACAAGATAGAGAGGGGAAAACAACATATGATCCGACTATATTAACAAAGGCCGCGATACATCAAAATCATGACATCCCAAGAACGAGAGAGAGAGAGAGAGAGAGATTAAACACATAGCTACTGGTACAAACCCTCAGCCCCGAGGGCGGACTACTCCCTCCTCATCGTGGTGGCCGCCGGGATGATGAAGATGGCCGCCGGAGATGATTCCCCCTCCGGCAGGGTGCCGAAAAGGGTCTAGATAGGTTTTCGGTGGCTACAGAGCCTTGCGGTGGCGGAACTTCTGATCTAGGGTAATCTCTGACGGTTTCTCTATTTATAGGATTTTTTGGCATCGGTTTCACGCGAAGATGGGCCTCGAGGCGAGCAGGGCACGGACAAGGGCCCAGGCGCGCCCCGGTGTCTTGTGCCCTACTCCTTCACCTTCTGGTCCTTCAATGAAGCTTCGGGGGTCCCTTTTGTTCCAAAAAAATCGTCAAAAAGTTTCAGCTCATTTGGAGAACTTCCATTTCTGCACAAAAAACAACACCACGGTAGTTCTGCTGGAAACAGCGTCAGTCCGGGTTAGTTCCATGCAAATCATACTAAAACCATATAAATTAGTTGTAAACATGGCAGGAATACTTCATAAATTATAGATACATTGGAGACGTATCAAGGCATCCAGGAGGCACCCCAAGGGTGGCCGGTCCGCCCCCTTGGGCTCCTGCCCTCTAGCGCCCCACTTCCTTGTTTGGCGCCAGGGAGAAGGCACGAGGAGGTGGCGCCTGAGGGAGTCCTGGACTAAGGGGTCCTCGGGCGTCCGGCCTGTTATCTGTTGGGCCGGACTGATGGGCTATGAAGACATGAAGGCCGAAGACTATACCCGTGTCCGGATTGGACTCAACTTGGCGTGGAAGGCAAGCTAGGCGACCAATTATGAAGATTTCTTCCTATGTAACGGACTCCATGTAACCCTAGATCTCTCCGGTGTCTGTATAAACCGGAGGGCATAGTCCGGATAGGACAGATTCATTACCATATACTCATAGGCTAGACTTCTAGGGTTTAGCCACTATGATCTCGTGGTAGATCAACTCTTGTAACACTCATATTCATTAAGATCAATCAAGCAGGAAGTAGGGTATTACCTCCATAGAGAGGGCCCGAACCTGGGTAAACATTGTGTCCCCGTCTCCTGTTACCATCGATCCTAGACGCACAGTTCGGGACCCCCTACCCGAGATCCGCCAGTTTTGACACCGACATTTGTGATTTCATTGAGAGTTCCACTATGCCGTCGAGGCGTCGACGAAAGGTTCGATGGCTCCTTTGATCGTCAGTCATGACGTGGTCCAGGGAGAAACCTTCCTCCCCGAATAGATCTTCCTGTTCGGCGGCTTCGTACTGCGGGCCAACTCGCTCGGCCATCTGGAGCAGATCGACAGCTACGCCCTGGCCATCGGGTCAGATTCGGAAGTTTGAACTATGTCACGGACATCCGTGGGGACTTGATCTTCGACGGATTTGAGACCGCGGCAACCGTTCCCCTTCGCCCCGTTGAACATGGCTTAAACCTGTCCTCGGGCCGCATCCAGGAGATAGCTCCTGTAACAACTCTGGCCTTAGATCTGGAGCAGATCAAGACGTCCGAAGGTGGGAGACTCAACCCCATCACGGGGGCCGCCGAGTCCGTGGCGTTGGGGCCGGCGCAGATCCCTCTTCATATGATACATGCACCAACGGAACCCCGGACTCGTCTCCGATATCGAGTTCCGAACCCTACGAGCCCGTGGATACCAAACTCGATCGGTTATCGATCTTCAAGTTCAGCGCCGCGGATATCTTCCAACACTCGCCCATGGGCGACCTACTAAACTCACTAAAAAACCTATCCCTGGCAGACGGCTCATCGCTAAACTATGTTCAGTTCGACCTTACGGCGGACGATGGAGAATTTTGCTTCAAACCCGCCACCCACTTCATAGCCACCGTCGAAGACCCAACCAACACGCCAGGCCTCTGCTCCGAAGACATCGACGGTCTAGACGACGATGAGGGGCAGGGCCAGAGCTTACTATCCGCTAGACGCGGGACGACCACTTCCTGGTATAACGTGTGCATGGTAGACACACCCAACGACGATCTCGACGATGACAAGGAGGATCCAGTCGAGGATAAGCCTCCTGGTACACAGTCCGAACACCTGCGCCCCCCGCGCCACTCTCAGTCACGCCACTCAAGAGAAAACAATACTAGCACCGGAGGTGATAATACGCCGGACAATGAAGACCCTGTTGAGGCAGGATCCGAATAGGAGGACCAGGAAAGCGGGCAAGATAGCCCCGATGAACAGGCCATGTACGGAGACTCGGAGGGTAGTAATTATCTTCCCCTCTCCGAGGAGGAGGATACCCTCGACAACGAAGAATTCATCGTGCCGGAGGAACCTCTCGAGCAGGAGCGCTTTAAACGCCGTCTAATAGCCACAGCA
Source organism: Triticum aestivum (assembly GCF_018294505.1). Lineage (NCBI taxonomy): Eukaryota > Viridiplantae > Streptophyta > Magnoliopsida > Poales > Poaceae > Triticum > Triticum aestivum. The sequence goes on along the minus strand of NC_057799.1, from coordinate 427,775,815 downwards.
AGGAATCTAAGAATAAAACAGCTGCATCTTCAAGCAAGCCAAGATCTGCTCAATGATAAATGGACCGAGGTCCTAGCCGTCATAGAATACGGACCTAGTGGCCCGGACAAAAGCCACCCCAAGAACAGGTGGCTCCCTCCACATGATGAAAAGGCATTGGAGCCCATTCCACCATTGAAAAATGCGGCAGGTCGACCACAGTTTGGTCCGGATAAAGCAGCAGCTCAAGCAGAACAACATACTAACCAATACGGCTATAAGAACAACACGGTTCGGGAAAACAATCGCGACATCCGCCAAAGCTTAGTGGGCGGAGCAGGACAGACAAGATCGACATACAGATCGAGGGGATATGCCCCGACCGGCGATGATAGTCAATCAGCCGGGCTTAACCGAGCCAACCACGCCCGAAGCCGCCAACGACATCCAACGGAGGTGCTTCACAATGTGGCCCAACATATAGGAGCCGCACACCCTCTCTACTTCACCAACGAGGTAATGGAGCACGAATTTCCAGACGGGTTTAAACCCATCAAAATCGCACCATACGAGGGAACAACAGATCCTGCAGTATGGATTGAGGATTACCTCCTCCATATCCACCTGGCTCGCGGAGACGACCTTCATGCCATTAAATACCTGCCTCTCAAGCTTAAGGGGCCAGCGCGGTACTGGCTAAACAGTTTGCCAGAAAATTTGATTGGCAGCTGGGAAGATTTGGAAGACGCCTTTCGTGACAACTTCCAAGGAACATATGTCCGGCCATCCGATGCCGATGACTTAAATCACATTGTCCAACAGCCCGGCGAGTCAGCCAGGGAACTCTGGACTAGGTTCTTAGTCAAAAAGAACCAAATTGTCGACTGTCCGGACGCGGAAGCCCTTGCGGCCTTCAAATATAGCGGCCGGGACGAATGGCTAGCACGTCACATTGCCAGGAAGGACCTAAATCCATGACATCCCTTACCGCTCTAATGACTCGCTTTTGTGCGGGAGAAGACAACTGGCTCGCTCATAAAAGCAACAACGCCAGCGACCTGGGCACTTCCGAAATCCGAGACGGCAACGGCAAGCCACGACTAAACGAACACAACAGTCGCAGCAATAGTGAAAGATTACGCGACATAGCGGTCAACGCCGGATTTCACAATCCGAAAATCGGTCAACGGAAGAAGCCATTTAGGGCAAACCAGGATGGACCATCCACCCTCGACAGGATATTGGACCGACCTTGTCAAATTCACGGCCACCCTGATAAGCCCGCTAATCACACCAACAGAAACTGTTGGGTCTTTAAGCACGCAGGCAAGCTTAACGCCGAACACAATGGGAGGAGGCCACCAGGCGATAAAGATGACGGAGCGGCTCGCCAGCCGAACACCAGGGGCCAGAAACAGTTTCCCTCCGAAGTTCGACCACTCCCGGAATGAAAGTAGCAGTTCGGCTTCCGCCACCCACCCGCTATACCGGCAAGATTCACACCACGCATACATCACTATGCGCTCAAGATACCATGGGCATCGGCAGAATCACAATACGGGCAACCCTGCAAACATTCCCGTAACATTTTTTATCTGTTTTCCATATTTTTCTTTATTATCTCTTAAAACAGGTGACCATGAGGACAACATCTAGTCGGACTCTATCGGAGTTCGGACCCGTACACTCACCCAAGGGGCTACTTTCGTTAAGAACTCCCCTCCCAGAGGACGGGCGGCGCAGACATGCGAAAGGAGATCCAAAATAGCTTTTTGTAGACCGCACTCGTTATTTTGAGCCTGTACTATGCCCTTTTCCTCCGTTCCCGACCCCGAGCATGTCAAATAGCCAGGTTGTGGTTCTTCCTTTTTATATGAATTTATCATTGTCATATTGCTCCACTCCCAGTAAACTTTATCCGAGCTAATCTTAAATACCCTTCATACAATCAGTACGGCCGCAATGGCTGTGTTACAAGACGCACCTCGGCATAACTTGCCAGGGGCTCGGTATGGGAACAAATGAGTCGCCAATAAAAGTCCGAACAGCTCTATAGCGTGCTTCGGCGTCGCAAGTTTGGCCTTATATGCATCAGCTCCGAATCATTGTCTTTGGTCAATAGTTGGGTTGCCCGGCTCCTGTGCTTGCTACCCTACGTTCCGCTCTATCGGCCAGGGTAGTAAAGGGAGAACTACTGCGATTGTGCCCTGGCTTTGACCGGATGAGCGCCTCAGTAGAGAAAGCCGAAAACTGACTGTCATGATGCGGCGAGAGCTGGTCAACCACTTGACGACTTATTCGAATCTTTAGCGATTATCCGTGTTACACAAAGGATCTTTTTTAGATCAAAACATGTAAGGCACAATATTAGGATACGCCGCATACATACCAGGGGCTATGTCGTAGCCCCACCATAAAACTGGTATGGCTAAGTGAAAGTGTTAACGCCCTATAGTCCAATTGCCTGGTTCGCCGCATTATCACCTCCTTTATGGACCAAGACGTTGGATAAAGAGTGATTCAATGCTTTTCCAAACACCCCCGTATTTCCTACGAGCGGGCTGAAGCCGACGACTGGAAAACTTTCAATTTATATTAAAACGGCCGCACAGGAGGAATACAAGCTCTCGAGCAAAACATAAAAATAGATTAACTATAAAGTTGTCTGTTACAACCCTTGTACACATCACTCGAACATTATGTTTTTCGAGCACTGACCCTCTATCAAGCGGGCGGCCTCCAGAACATCTTCAAAATAACGCTCCGATTCCGGACGGTCCTTGCCTTTGGGTGGACTCTTCGTCGCAACGTCGATGGCCTTCATCTTCCCCCAGAATGTCTTGACACGGGCGAAGGCCATCCGTGCACCTTCAATGCACGCCGACCGCTTCACAGCGTCGATACGCGGCACCGCGTCAGCAAGCCGCTGCACCAGGCTGAAGTAACTACTTGGAACAGGTTCCGTCGGCCACAGCCGGACTACGACGTCCTTCATGGTCGCGCGGATATCCTATGCAGCTCGGCCCACTGGGACATATGTTCATTCAGCAACAGAGGGCGCTTCGACGTGCCAAACTGTGACCGAAAAAGCTTCTCCGTTGCATACCCCTCTTGCGCATGATAAAACTGCGCCGCATCGGAAGAACTCTTCGACAAATCTAAAAAGTTGTCCGGAGAACTCCATACTTGGTTAAGCTGAGCATATGTGACGCCCGGATAATTAGGCTACAGTAATCCCGCGTTAACGATGCCACGTCACCTCGGTTACTGTTCATAATCTCGCGTTAGTTAGAAACGGATTCAAATTCAAAATTTGAATTAAAGTTTAAACAATTAAAGTTTTCAAAAGTCAAAACTAAAATGTTCGAAGCGTGGCAATAAATGTCTAGATATTGATGGTGAGAGAACATGCTTTTATAAATAACCTACATATTTAAAATAAGAGGAAAACAAAACTGCAGGGGAAAACAAAAGACCTAAACTACTGAACCTTTGGCCCATCTGGCCAAATGGCTGGCCCAGCCAACCCCAGGCGCCTCCCCCTTCCTCTGTTCACCAGAGGGGGGTCGTGGCATCCATCCAGGCCACCATGGCCATCGATGGTGCCGTGGAGGCCATCCCACGGCTCCTCTCTGGATAAGGAGCCCCCTCCCCCGAACCCTAGCACCCCCAGGACCTTTTCCCCTCTCCGCCTCGCGTTGCTTCTTCCACTTCCTCGCATGGCCGCCTCTGCCGCGGCCATTGCCTCGCTGCCCCTGTAGCCACCGAGATGCCCGCGGCCAGCCACCTCGTCTGCGAGCTTCACCGACGTCCACTCCTTCGACTACGTCCACCAGTTGGAGCCGGGAGCCCCTGGATCGCAGGGATCAATGTCGTCTTCAACCTCCAGCCACCGCGACGTCATCGACGAATTCGTCGCCGTCGCTCAACCCCCGACCTTCTCGAGCTCGCCTACGATATTGCGGTGAGGTCCTCACCCGATTCTCTCTCTTCCCTGCTCGATCCAAGCCAGTAGTCGTCGTTCACCATAGTACTCCGGTCGTTGTTGTTCCTCGTCGCCTCTTGCTCCGGCCACCTCCACTGCTGCGCTAGTGTTGCTACTGTCGTGTATGCCCGTTCGCTGCTACAGCCTGCGCTCCCCTGCGCGCGCCTGCCCCGCGCCCTCACGCCCACGGCCGCGTGCCTCGCCGGCGCTGTCCGCGGCCTCGCTCCCTTGCTGCCCGCTGCTGCGTTGCTGCTGTTACTACTTCTTCTTCTGCTGCTGTTGGCGCTACTGTCGCCTGCTGCCCGCTCCTGCGCCAGCCTGCCATGCCCAGCTGCGCCCCGCTTGCTTGCCTTCCTCTCCCCGGCGTTGTGCCTACCTTAGCCAACGCCATGGACAGGCCCGCACATATGCGTGCGTTCGTGCCCAGCCGTGTGAGGCCGGCTGGCTCACAGCCTATGTGATAGCCCATTTAGTTTAGGACTAATTGCTTATTAGCTAGCTATAGGTCAACTAGTGTTAGATCAGTTAATGGGCCAATGATATGTCGGCCCTGGGGTAATTAAACTAATTTTTCTAACTAAAAAAACTAACTCAATGACAGCTGGGACCCACAATTAATGTTCACCTTTGACTAGTCAATGTTGACCGGGCTGACATAGTGTTGACTGGGGCCCACTGGCCCCACCTCTCATCCACTGTGGCTAGTCCACAGCTGGGTACACATAATAATTTTAGCTATTTAAATTCGAATTAAATTAATTCTAGTAAATTAGAAAATCTTTTAAAACTTCGAAAATTAATATAAAATAAACCGTAGCTCGGATGAAAAAACTTTGTACATGAAAGTTGCTCAGAACGACGAGGCGAATCCGAATATGCAGCCCGTTCGTCCGCCACCCATCCCTAGCATAGCGAACATGCAACTTTCCCCATCCGGTTCATCTATCCGAAAACACGAAACACCGGGGATACTTTCCCGGATGTTTGCCCCCTTCGCCGGTATCACCACTTACTGCGTTAGGACACACCTGTCACCGTTACTTGACATGTCATGCATCGTCATGCTTATGTTTGCATTGTATTTACTGTTTCTTCCCCCTCTTCTCTCCGGTAGACTACGAGACCGACGCTGCTACTGCCTAGTTCGACTACGGAGTTGATGACACCTCCTTCTTGCCAGAGCAACCAGGCAAGCCCCCCCCCCTTGATCACCAGATATCGCCTATTCTTCTCTATACTCTTGCCTTAGAGTAGTGTAGCATGTTACTGCTTTCCGTTAATCCTATTCTGCTGCATAGCCTGTCTTTGCCACTACTGTTGTTACCTTTACCTGCAATCCTACATGCTTAGTATAGGATGCTAGTTTTCCATCAGTGGCCCTACATTCTTGTCCGTCTGCTGTGCTATACTATCGGGCCGTGATCACTTGGGCGGTGATCACGGGTATATACTTATATACTTTATACATGATACATGTGGTGACTAAAGTCGGGTCGGCTCGAGGAGTACCCGCGAGTGATTCACAGATTGGGGGCTTAAAGCACCTTTGTCCCGACGGCCCTCTGGGTGGATCTTTGTGGCGGAGCGATAGGGCAGGTTGAGACTACCTAGGTGAGAGGTGGGCCTGACCCTGGTCGGTGTCCGCGGTTACATCAAATAACACGCTTAACGAGTTCTTGGTATTTGATCTGAGTCTGGCCATTTGGTCTATACGCACTAACCAACTACGCGGGAACAGTTATGGGCACTCGACGTCGTGGTATCAGCCGAAGCCTTCGTGACGTCAGCGACTGAGCGGCGCGCGCCGGATTGGACTGGAACGCCTGCTAGGCTAGGTCTGCTTCCGGCCGCCCTCGCAACGTGCAGGTGTGCAATGGGCGATGGGCCCAGACCCCTGCGCCATAGGATTTAGACCGGTGTGCTGACCTCTCTGTTGTGCCTAGGTAGGGCTGCGACGTGTTGATCTTCCGCGGCCGGGCATGACCCAGAAAAGTGTGTCCGGCCAAATGGGATCGAGCGTGTTGGGTTATGTGGTGCACCCCTGCAGGGAAGTTTATCTATTCGAATAGTCATGTCCCTCGGTAAAAGGACGACCCGGAGTTGTACCTTGACCTTATGACAACTAGAACTGGATACTTAATAAAACACACCCTTCCAAGTGCCAGATATAACCCGGTGATCGCTCTCTAACAGGGCGACGAGGAGGGGATCGTCGGGTAGGATTATGCTATACGATGCTACTTGGTGAACTTACCATCTACTCTCTCCTACATGCTGCAAGATGGAGGTGGCCAGAAGCGTAGTCTTCGACAGGATTAGCTATCCCCCTCTTATTCTGGCATTCTGAAGTTCAGTCCACCGATATGGCCCTTTACACATATACCCATGCATAGGTAGTGTAGCTCCCTGCTTGCGAGTACTTTGGATGAGTACTCACGGTTGCTTTTCTCCCTCTTTTCCCCTTTCCCTTCTACCTGGTTGTCGCAACCAGATGCCGGAGCCTAGGAGCCAGACGCCACCATCAGCGACGACTCCTACTACACCGGAGGTGCCTACTACTACATGCAGCCCGCGGACGATGACCAGGAGTAGTTAGGAGGATCCCAGGCAGGAGGCATGCGCCTCTTTCGATCTGTATCCCAGTTTGTGCTAGCCTTCTTAAGGCAAACTTGTTTAACTTATGTCTGTTCTTAGATATTGTTGCTTCCGCTGACTCGTCTATGATCGAGCACTTGTATTCGAGCCCTCGAGGCCCCTGGCTTGTATTATGATGCTTGTATGACTTATTTATGTTTTTAGAGTTGTGTTGTGATATCTTCCCGTGAGTCCCTGATCTTGATCGTATACATTTGCATGCATGATTAGTGTACGATTGAATCGGGGGCGTCACAAGTTGGTATCAGAGCCGACTGCCTGTAGGAATCCCCTTTCCAACTCCTTGGCCGAAGTTGAGTCTAGAAGCCGAAAACTGTTTTACTAACTTGGCTGTGTGGCTTACGGGCCCACGTCGCCATTGGGTGGTATTAGAATCTTTTACTCCTCGTCTATACTGTGGGACTCTGATCTCTCTTCTATTCGGGTTAAATGGTTTTGCTAACTCTAACTCTAGGTTCTCGTAACTATTTCTCCCGGAGAGCCCTCATCCCGGAAGATCACCTGCTTCGTCAGAAGATTCTGAGGATATCCCTCGATATTTTCCCAAGACCCTTGTGCTCATCGCCTTTGCAATTCACTGCCACCGATATATCCCTATGGATATCTACATGCACTTGTCATTCTCTTGATCATTCCTCGTCGCTCTTGTTGTTACAAGATGCCTCGAGATATTCTCCGTTGTCCGAGAATCCTTTGAGTTTACTGTCTTGCAGTTTTATTTCGCATGAAAACCCTTATGGTTTTTTTCATCACATTTATCGAGGATCGGTTCTTCTCAATTGTTCATGTGTCTCACATAATTCTTCGGAATACTTTTCGATCTTTTGAAAATCCTCTGCAGTCTGTTACTCTTGAAACTCTTGCCTACTTGCATTATGGTTAATTCCATATGACTAGTAGTCCTCGTTAACATCCCTTGTCTTAGTCATTTTGAGCCTATTGATTCAATGCGTGTGTACGCACGCAGCCATCAGGTTATCCTTTTTAAAATTATCTTTCCGGCTCAAGCGTCATTCCGGACATGAGTTGGTTCTCGGCAATTCAAACCTTTATTGATTGTCCAACTAAGTGTTTTCAACTTATCCATCCTTGATCAGAGCGTCTGCTTCTGATCCTTCGTTTTGGAAACCATAATTTCTTTCTATTTAAGCATCAGACTAATTAGGTGATTCTTGAATCTGATGCCTCTGCATTCTTTCTTCCTCTGAGTGAGTACCGATACTCACATCAGCTCCGTTGTGGATCGCCCGATCCATTGTTGGATTTTTATCCGACAGTGTCCTTCATATTCAATCACCTTGTGAGACCTTCCCCTCGTACATAATGCCTTTGGTACATTGTATCCTCTGCTTGGCCAACCATGCTCTGTTTTCGAGCTTGTGTATTTACTTTTGAAACTTGTGGTATATGTTACTAAGATGCCCGATGGGTTGAACCAATGCCTTCCCCTAATCCGTGAGAACCCAAAAGTTTTCACAAGTCATACTCTTCCGGTGTTCTACCAGATAAAATTCCAACACTACAGTTTTATCAAAGCGAGAGGTGAATGAAATGATATACATTAAAGAAGTGGGAGTCGACCTTGAACTTTGTGTTCATGCCCATGAAAATGATGTAGACCGTCTCAGGAGCTTCTTGCAAAATGATTATCCAGCTGTATGATTCTTTTGGTATTCTTGAAATTGATTCCTTATAGTTATGATTCCGACCATGCTGCCCTGATCTAATATATTTGATGGGAATTCATTCCGGTGCCTCGTCTATTTTTGGCAAGGTTGAAGTATCTACTGCCACAGGTCAATGACCCGGTTCTACTTCTATCATGTTCTACCTTCGAGTATTATCCCCTGGTATCTCGAAGATGTCTTGCCGTTGCACCACATCTTACTAACTTTGTTGAAGTAATGTCTTTCCTTGTCGTAATCACTCTATGGGTTCTGGGTTGTTGTCAACCGAGGACACCGACTAGTGAAATTATTCTGCACTACAAATCAAATACCCCTAGTATTTTTACTTGGAAATTCTGAACCCAAGCTGGTCATTCCTAGACTATCGGCTGCATCCTGATCTTGCTATCTTTAACTGTGCTACCTCGTCCTTCTCTGGTGCACGAATTCTTCAGTGTGTGAGCATGACTTACGTCAAGCTTTCAACATCATGTTGCTTGTCTTGAAAGACAACTTTGGTTCCGAGCTTGCATCTTATATATTGATCCTATAACTTGCCACTTTGTCATTTCCTTGCTTGTTGTCGTTGTTGTTTGATTGCATCCTCTTGAAACCTCCCGGCAAATGTGTCGGATCACCTTCAACACTTTGACTTCTTCCGAGATGTCAACTGTGTTCATGATGAGAAATACCCTCCTTGCCCTCGATGATTTTTATTATCATCGACGACATCCTTGACTTCCTTTCATCGCGAACTTGTCCACATTATAATACAACTTGCTCTCCAGCTAGTGTTGTGCTCTGCCTTGAAGTATTGTTGCCTTTTATGTCGAGAATGTTGTAGGGATTGCTCCACTCTTAGAAATTCTCGGTATGATGATACTTCTCACCATCACCATTCTTCCTTGGTCCCCGTGTTGTTTTTAACCAGGATACCAATATGCTAACGATGTTGTTTGAGTTCTGTACTTGTAGCAACCCTATTGTCTTGCAGTTAATGATCGACAGTTCGTTCTTAGACTGTTGGTTACTGAATCGTCACTCTAACATTGATCTTGCTGCCTAAGGTCATATTTCGGGCACACCTTTCAACTAATGATTGATGGTGTATGTTTTCCTAGAGCATACAACATTATATCATTTGAATTGACAAATGTCATATTGTTCACATTATTGTGGAAATCCATCCGTTTGGAATTCTCAATGAATTGCCGTTGAGCCCATCAGCCACCTTCTCATCCTCTCCTTGGTTTAATGATGAACTATTGTTTCAGGAACCCGCTCCCATAGTTCTTTTCCCGAGAATCTTGCAATGTCATTTCATCGATTTGTGTTGCACCTTTTCTTCTCGGACATCCTGAGTCTGAGGTATCCTAACGCCAATCGAATCTGAACCTTGGTCAGATGTAATGGTTGGAACATATTTCCAAGAGTTATAACATTGGTCTTTATATGACCCGCTAAGGTGATGTCATGCCTAGCGCACCTGGCCGGAGAACCTATTGATATAGTTCCCTTTTTAGCAAGGTTAGCAATTCTTCCATGAGGAAATCGTAAGACTTATTCTATAAGTTGTTCCTGATGGATCATTTGTGCATCCAAATTCTGACCCTTACTTGATGACCATGTCAATGCTATCTCGAAGCATGTCTGTGGTAATCCGATTTTCAATAAGAGCATTTGAAGCACAATGCAAAATTTTCTTTATCATTTATCCTAACACTGTTGCATGGGTAATATCATGAGATTCCTCCCCCCTTACCTAAAGGGTTTTCTACATTATATCTTGTCATGGATATCATGCTCTGCTTGTCCTTGGGAAGGATATATCTCTGAATTATGTGTTTAAACACATTTTTCCTTGCCATTGTTCTGTTCAATCTGATAATCACATTTTCCTTTCCATTGTTTTGTTTAACCTTCTTGAGGTTTATATGATCTAAGTAGTAATAAGTCACTGTTTTTGTAAGCACCTCGGTGTACAACTTTGTCAGTAAGAACCTGTTACTATTGTTGATGACATTCCGATATCCACCGATGGACGAGAACTTTGCCTAATGGTCCGCCTCGTACAACGAGCGGGAAAAGGGTTCTCTTTGTCCCTCTCCCTTGGTACCAATGTTGTTGCCGGCATAACTGACAGGCTACCTTCTGACATGCCTTGTTATCATGACTATGCCAAATACCACCGCCCTTCCTACCGTTAACTCACATGGTGGGACCATAACCCACAGTTCCATAGGATCGAAACCTGACTCTCCTGTACACCCTATTGTCAAAGTTATTCCTCGCGCTTGACTTCATATGTAAGTCACGGGCCACCTGCCTAGTGATCTATTCTGGTATCAGACGCAATACTTGTTCTCGTTGCTCTGAACCCCTTCCACCTTCTAATTAGGCCATCGAACGATTGCTTGCCCATTGGAAACTTCTCATGGTACCTTCTTACTTTACTCTCGATATTTTCTTAAGTATCTATTCGAGAGTTACTTTCTACCACATTCCCTGAGTTATCTGCCAGATAGTATACCTTGTAAGGTCCGTTCTTTCGAAGTTACTCTTGTCCTTTTGTAAGTACGATGAATTTTCCGAAGAAAGGATGCCGACTTCATCATGGTGACTGGAAGCAGAGTAATGAAGACGTCAATGTAATGGATCGACCGGTTCGAGAAAAGCAACCAAGACCGAGAAGACTCGTTAGGTTTTCGCTACTAGCACTTTTCCCCCTTACTCCACCGCTTAAATCTCGGGATGAGATTTCTTGTAGTGGAGGAGATTTGTGATGCCCGGATAATTAGGCTACAGTAATCCCGCGTTAACGATGCCACGTCACCTCGGTTACTGTTCATAATCTCGCGTTAGTTAGAAACGGATTCAAATTCAAAATTTGAATTAAAGTTTAAACAATTAAAGTTTTCAAAAGTCAAAACTAAAATGTTCGGAGCGTGGCAATAAATGTCTAGATATTTATGGTGAAAGAACCGTGCTTTTATAAATGACCTACATATTTAAAATAAGAGGAAAACAAAAAAAGGAAAACAAAACTACAGGGGAAAACAAAAGACCTAAACTACTGAACCTTTGGCCCATCTAGCCAAATGGCTGGCCCAGCCAACCCCAGGCGCCTCCCCCTTCCTCTGTTCACCAGAGGGGGGTCGTGGCATCCATCCAGGCCACCATGGCCATCGATGGCGCCGTGGAGGCCATCCCACGGCTCCTCTCCGGATAAGGAGCCCCCTCCCCCGAACCCTAGCACCCCCAGGACCTTTTCCCCTCTCCGCCTCGCGTTGCTTCTTCCTCTTCCTCGCATGGCCGCCTTTGCCGCGGCCATTGCCTCACTGCCCCCGTAGCCACCGAGCTCCCCGCGCCCAGCCACCTCATCTGCAAGCTTCACCGACGTCCACTCCTTCGACTACGTCCACCAGTTGGAGCCGGGAGCCCCTGGATCGCAGGGATCGATGTCGTCTTCAACCTCCAGCCACCGCGACGTCATCGACGAATTCGTCATCGTCGCTCAACCCCCGACCTTCTCGAGCTCGCCTACGATATTGCGGTGAGGTCCTCACCCGATTCCCACTCTTCCCTGCACGATCCATGCCAGTAGTCGTCGTTCACCACAGTACTCCGGTCGCTGTTGTTCCTCGTCAGCTCTTGCTCCGGCCACCTCCACTGCCGCGTTATTGTTGCTGCTATCGTGTATGCCCGTTCGCTGCTACAGCCTGTGCTCCCCTGCGCGCGCCTGCCCCGCGCCCTCACGCCCACGGCCGCGCGCCCCGCCGGCGCTGTCCGCGGCCTCGCTCCCCTGCTGCCCGCTGCTACGTTGCTGCTGTTACTACTTCTTCTTCTGCTGCTGTTGGCGCTACTGTCGCCTGCTGCCCGCTCCTGCGCCAGCCTGCCATGCCCAGTTGCGCCCCGCTTGCTTGCCTTCCTCTCCCCGGCGTTGTGCCTACCTTAGCCAACTCCATGGACAGGCCTTGGCCGCCTCACATATGCGTGCGTTCGTGCCCAGCCGTGTGAGGCCGGCTGGCTCACAGCCTATGGGATAGCCCATTTAGTTTAGGACTAATTGCTTATTATCTAGCTATAGGTCAATTAGTGTTAGATCAGTTAATGGTGATGGGGAACATAGTAATTTCAAAAAAATTCCTACGCACACGCAAGATCATGGTGATGCATAGCAACGAGAGGGGAGAGTGTTGTCCACGTACCCTCGTAGACTGAAAGCGTAAGCGTTAACACAACGCGGTTGATGTAGTCGTACGTCTTCACGATCCGACCGATCAAGTACCGAACGTACGGCACCTCCAAGTTCAGCACACGTTCAGCTCGATGACATCCCTCGAACTCCGATCCAGCCGAGTGTTGAGGGAGAGTTTCGTCAGCACGACGGCGTGGTGACAATGATGATGTTCTACCGACGCAGGGCTTCGCCTAAGCACCGCTACGATATTATCGAGGTGTAATATGGTGGAGGGGGGCACCATACACGGCTAAGAGATCGTTGATCAATTGTGTGTCTAGAGGTGCCCCCTGGCCCCGTATATAAAGGAGCAAGGGGGTTTCGGCCTGCCAAGGGGAGAGGCGCGCCAGGAGGAGTCCTACTCCTACCGGGAGTAGGACTTCCCCCCTTTTCCATGTTGGACTAGGAGAGAGAGGGGGAAGAGGTGGAGGGGAGGAAGGAAAGGGGGGCGCCGCCCCCCTCTCCTTGTCCTATTTGTACTGGGGGGAGGGGCGGGCGGCCCTGCCCTGGCCTCCTCTCCTCTCTTCCACCTAGGCCCACTAAGGCCCATTAAGTTACCGGGGGGTTCCGGTAACCTCCCGGTACTCCGGAAAAATCCCGATTTCACCCGGAACACTTCCGATATCTAAACATAGGCTTCCAATATATCAATCTTTATGTCTCGACAATTTCGAGACTCCTCGTCATGTCCGTGATCACATCCGGGACTCCGAACAACCTTCGGTACATCAAAACATATAAACTCATAATATAACTGTCATCGTAACGTTAAGCGTGCGGACCCTACGGGTTCGAGAACTATGTAGACATGACCGAGACACCTCTCCGGTCAATAACCAATAGCGGAACCTGGATGCTCATATTGGTTCCCACATATTCTACGAAGATCTTTATTGGTCAGACCGCATAACAACATACGTTGTTCCCTTTGTCATCGGTATGTTACTTGCCCGAGATTCGATCGTCGGTATCTCGATACCTAGTTCAATCTCGTTACCGGCAAGTCTCTTTACTCGTTCCGTAATACATCATCCCGCAACTAACTCATTAGTCACAATGCTTGCAAGGCTTATAGTGATGTGTATTACTGAGTGGGCCCAGAGATACCTCTCCGACAATCGGAGTGACAAATCCTAATTTCGAAATACGCCAACCCAACAAGTACCTTTGGAGACACCTGTAGAGCACCTTTATAATCACCCAGTTATGTTGTGATGTTTGGTAGCATACAAAGAGTTCCTCCGATAAACGGGAGTTGCATAATCTCATAGTCATAGGAACATGTATAAGTCATGAAGAAAGCAATAGCAACATACTAAACGATCGAGTGCTAAGCTAACGGAATGGGTCAAGTCAATCACATCATTCTCCTAATGATGTGATCCTGTTAATCAAATGACAACTCATGTCTATGGCTAGGAAACATAACCATCTTTGATCAACGAGCTAGTCAAGTAGAGGCATACTAGTGACACTCTGTTTGTCTATGTATTCACACAAGTATTATGTTTCCGGTTAATACAATTCTAGCATGAATAATAAACATTTATCATGATATAAGGAAATAAATAATAACTTTATTATTGCCTCTAGGGCATATTTCCTTCAGCCTCCCACTTGCACTAGAGTCAATAATCTAGATTACACAGTAATGATTCTTACACCCATGGAGTCTTGGTGTTGATCATGTTTTGCTCGTGGAAGAGGCTTAGTCAACGGGTCTGCAACATTCAGATCCGTATGTATCTTGCAAATTTCTATGTCTCCCACCTGGACTAAATCCCGGATGGAATTGAAGCGTCTTTTGATGTGCTTGGTTCTTTTGTGAAATCTGGATTCCTTTGTTAAGGCAATTGCACCAGTATTGTCACAAAAGATTTTCATTGGTCCCGATGCACTAGGTATGACACCTAGATCGGATATGAACTCCTTCATTTGCTGCTTCCGAAGCAGCTATGTACTCCGCTTCACACGTAGATCCCGCCACGACACTTTGCTTAGAACTGCACCAACTGACAGCTCCACCGTTCAATGTAAACACGTATCCGGTTTGCGATTTAGAATCGTCCGGATCAGTGTCAACGCTTGCATCAACGTAACCATTTACGATGAGCTCTTTGTCACCTCCATAAACGAGAAACATATCCTTAGTCCTTTTCAGGTATTTCAGGATGTTCTTGACCGCTGTCCAGTGATCCACTCATGGATTACTTTGGTACCTCCCTGCTAAACTTATAGCAAGGCACACATCAGGTCTGGTACACAGCATTGCATACATGATAGAGCCTATGGCTGAAGCATAAGGAACTTCTTTCATCTTCTCTCTATCTTCTGCAGTGGTCGGGCATTGAGTCTTACTCAATCTCACACCTTGTAATACAGGCAAGAACCCTTTCTTTGCTTGATCCATTTTGAACTTCTTCAAAACTTTGTCAAGGTATGTGCTTTGTGAAAGTCCAATTAAGCGTCTTGATCTATCTCTATAGATCTTGATGCCCAATATATATGCAACTTCACCGAGGTCTTTCATTGAAAAACTCTTATTCAAGTATCCCTTTATGCTATCCAGAAATTCTATATCATTTCCAATTAGCAATATGTCATCCACATATAATATCAGAAATGATACTGAGCTCCCACTCACTTTCTTGTAAATACAGGCTTCTCCAAAATTCTGTATAAAACCAAATGCTTTGATCACACTATCAAAGCGTTTATTCCAACTCCGAGAGGCTTGCACCAGTCCATAAATGGATCGCTGGAGCTTGCACACTTTGTTAGCTCCCTTTGGATCGACAAAACCTTCCGGTTGCATCATATACAATTCTTCTTCCAGAAATCCATTCAGGAATGCAGTTTTGACATCCATTTGCCAAATTTCATAATCATAAAATGCGGCAATTGCTAACATGATTCGGACAGACTTAAGCATCGCTACGGGTGAGAAGGTCTTATCGTAGTCAATCCCTTGAACTTGTCGAAAACCTTTCGCAACAAGTCGAGCTTTATAGACAGTAACGTTACCGTCAACGTCAATCTTCTTCTTGAAGATCCATTTATTTTCAATGGCTTGCCGATCATCGGGCAAGTCAACCAAAGTCCATACTTTGTTCTCATACATGGATCCCATCTCGGATTTCATGGCCTCAAGCCATTTTGCGGAATCTGGGCTCACCATCGCTTCTTCATAGTTTGTAGGTTCGTCATGGTCTAGTAACATAACCTCCAGAACAGGATTACTGTACCACTGTGGTGCGGATCTTAATCTGGTTGACCTACGAGGTTCAGTAATAACTTGATCTGAAGTTTCATGATCATTATGATTATCTTCCTCACTAATTGGTGTAGGTGTCGCAGAAACTGGTTTCTGTGATGATCTACTTTCCAATAAGGGAGCAGGTACAGTTACCTCATCAAGTTCTACTTTCCTCCCACTCACTTCTTTCGAGAAAAACTCCTTCTCTAGAAAGGATCCATTCTTAGCAACGAATGTCTTGCCCTCGGATCTGTGATAGAAGTTGTACCCAACAGTCTCCTTTGGGTATCCTATGAAGACACATTTCTCCAATTTAGGTTCGAGCTTATCAGGTTGAAGTTTCTTCACATAAGCATCGCAACCCCAAACTTTAAGAAACGACAACTTTGGTTTCTTGCCAAACCATAGTTCATAAGGCGACGTCTCAACGGATTTCGATGGTGCCCTATTTAGAGTGAATGCAGCCGTCTCTAAAGCATAACCCCAAAACGATAGCGGTAAATCAGTAAGAGACATCATAGATCGCACCATATCTAGTAAAGTACGATTACGACGTTCGGACACACCATTACGTTGTGGTGTTCCGGGTGGCATGAGTTGCGAAACTATTCCGCATTGTTTCAAATGTAGGCCAAACTCGTAACTCAAATATTCTCCTCCATGATCTGATCGTAGAAACTTTATTTTCTTTTTACGATGATTTTCAACTTTGTTCTGAAATTCTTTGAACTTTTCAAATGTTTCAGACTTATGTTTCATTAAGTAGATATACCCATATCTGCTCAAATCATCTGTGAAGGTGAGAAAATAACGATATTCGCCACGAGCCTCAATATTCATCGGACCACATACATCTGTATGTATGATTTCCAACAAATTAGTTGCTCTCTCCATAGTTCCGGAGAATGGTGTTTTAGTCATCTTGCCCATGAGACACGGTTCGCAAGTACCAAGTGATTCATAATCAAGTGATTCCAAAAGTCCATCATTATGGAGTTTCTTCATGCGCTTTACACCGATATGACCTAAACGGCAGTGCCACAAATAAGTTGCATTGTCATTATCAACTCTGCATCTTTTGGCTTCGACATTATGAATATGTGTGTCACTACTACCGAGATTCATTAAAAATAGACCACTCTTCAAGGGTGCATGACCATAAAAGATATTACTCATATAAATAGAACAACCATTATTCTCTGATTTAAATGAATAACTGTCTCGCATTAAACCAGATCCAGATATAATGATCATGCTCAACGCTGGCACCAAATAACAATTATTTAGGTCTAATACTAATCCTGAAGGTAGATGTAGAGGTAGCGTGCCGACGGCGATCACATCGACTTTGGAACCGTTTCCCACGCGCATCGTCACCTCGTCCTTGGCCAGTGTTCGCTTAATCCGTAGTCCCTGTTTCGAGTTGCAAATATTAGCAACAGAACCAGTATCAAATACCCAGGTGCTACTGCGAGCTCTGGTAAGGTACACATCAATAACATGTATATCACATATACCTTTGTTCACCTTGCCATCCTTCTTATCCACCAAATACTTGGGGCAGTTCCGCTTCCAGTGACCAGTCTGCTTGCAGTAGAAGCACTCAGTCTCAGGCTTAGGTCCAGATTTGGGTTTCTTCTCCTGAACAGCAACTTGCTTGTTGTTCTTCTTGAAGTTCCCCTTCTTCTTCCCTTTGCCCTTTTTCTTGAAACTAGTGGTCTTATTGACCATCAACACTTGATGCTCCTTTTTGATTTCTACCTCCGCTGCCTTTAGCATTTCGAAGAGCTCGGGAATTGTCTTATTCATCCCTTGCATGTTATAGTTCATCACGAAGCTCTTGTAGCTTGGTGGCAGTGATTTAAGAATTCTGTCAATGACGCTATCATCCTGGAAGATTAACTCCTAGTTGAATCAAGTGATTGTTATACCCAAACATTTTGAGTATATGCTCACTGACAGAACTATTCTCTTCCATCTTGCAGCTGTAGAACTTATTGGAGACTTCATATCTCTCAATCCGGGCATTTGCTTGAAATATTAACTTCAACTCCTGGAACATCTCATATGCTCCATGACGTTCAAAACGTCGTTGAAGACCCGGTTCTAAGCCGTAAAGCATGGCACACTGAACTATTGAGTAGTCATCAGCTTTGCTCTGCCAGACGTTCATAACCTCTGGTGTTGCTCTTGCAGCAGGCCTGGCACCCAGCGGTGCTTCCAGGATGTAATATTTCTGTGCAGCAATGAGGATAATCCTCAAGTTACGGACCCAGTCCATGTAATTGCTACCATCATCTTTCAACTTTGCTTTCTCAAGGAACGCATTAAAATTCAACGGAACAACAACACGGGCCATCTATCTACAATTAACATAGACAAGCAAGATACTATCAGGTACTAAGTTCATGATAAATTTAAGTTCTATTAATCATATTACTTAAGAACTCCCACTTAGATAGACATCCCTCTAACATCTAAGTGATTACGTGATCCAAATCAACTAAACCATAACCGATCATCACGTGAAATGGAGTAGTTTTCAATGGTGAACATCACTATGTTGATCATATCTACTATATGATTCACGCTCGACCTTTCGGTCTCAGTGTTCCGAGGCCATATCTGGATATGCTAGGCTCGTCAAGTTTAACCTGAGTATTCTGCGTGTGCAAAACTGGCTTGCACCCGTTGTAGATGGACGTAGAGTTATCACACCCAATCATCACGTGGTGTCTGGGCACGACGAACTTTGGCAACGGTGCATACTCAGAGAGAACACTTTTATCTTGAAATTTTAGTGAGAGAGCATCTTATAATGCTACCGTTAATCAAAGCAAGATAAGATGCATAAAAGATAAACATCACATGCAATCAATATAAGTGATATGATATGGCCATCATCATCTTGTTCTTGTGATCTCCATCTCCGAAGCACCGTCATGATCACCATCGTCATTGGCGCGACACCTTGATCTCCATCGTAGCATCGTTGTCGTCTCGCCAACTATTGCTTTTACGACTATCGCTACCGCTTAGTGATAAAGTAAAACAATTACATGGCGATTGCATTGCATACAATAAAGCGACAACCATATGGCTCCTGCCAGTTGCCGATAACTCGGTTACAAAACATGATCATCTCATACAATAAAATATAGCATCATGTCTTGACCAAATCACATCACAACATGCCCTGCAAAAACAAGTTAGAGGTCCTCTACTTTGTTGTTGCAAGTTTTACGTGGCTGCCACGGGCTTAGCAAGAACCGTTCTTACCTACGCATCAAAACCACAACGATAGTTTGTCAAGTTGGTGTTGTTTTAACCTTCGCAAGGACCGGGCGTAGCCACACTCGATTCAACTAAAGTGAGAGAGACAGACACCCGCCAGTCACCTTTAAGCAACGAGTGCTCGCAACGGTGAAACCAGTCTCGCGTAAGCGTACGCGTAATGTCGGTCCGGGCCGCTTCATCTCACAATACCGCTGAACCAAAATATGACATGCTGGTAAGCAGTATGACTTATATCGCCCACAACTCACTTGTGTTCTACTCGTGCATATAACATCAACGCATAAAACCAGGCTCAGATGCCACTGTTGGGGAACGTAGTAATTTCAAAAAAATTCCTACGCACACGCAAGATCATGGTGATGCATAGCAACGAGAGAGGAGAGTGTTGTCCACGTACCCTCGTAGACCGAAAGCGGAAGCGTTAACACAACGCGGTTGATGTAGTCGTACGTCTTCACGATCCGACCGATCAAGTACCGAACGTACGGCACCTCCGAGTTCAGCACACGTTCAGCTCGATGACGCCCCTCAAACTCCGGTCCAGCCGAGTGTTGAGGGAGAGTTTCGTCAGCACGACGGCGTGGTGACCGACGCAGGGCTTCGCCTAAGCACCGCTACGATATTATCGAGGTGTAATATGGTGGAGGGGGGCACCGCACACGGATAAGAGATCGTTGATCAATTGTGTGTCTAGAGGTGCCTCCCTGCCCCCGTATATAAAGGAGCAAGGGGGTTTTGGCCGGCCAAGGGGAGAGGCGCGCCAGGAGGAGTCCTACTCCTACCGGGAGTAGGACTTCCCCCCTTTTCCATGTTGGACTAGGAGAGAGAGGGGGAAGAGGTGGAGGGGAGGAAGGAAAGGGGGGGCGCCGCCCCCCTCTCCTTGTCCTATTCGGACTGGGGGGGAGGGGCGTGCGGCCCTGCCCTGGCCTCCTCTCCTCTCTTCCACCTAGGCCCACTAAGGCCTATTAAGTTACCGGGGGGTTCCGGTAACCTCCCGGTACTCCGGAAAAATCCCGATTTCACCCGGAACACTTCCGATATCCAAACATAGGCTTCCAATATATCAATCTTTATGTCTCGACCATTTCGAGACTCCTCGTCATGTCCGTGATCACATCCGGGACTCCGAACAACCTTCGGTACATCAAAACATATAAACTCATAATATAACTATCATCGTAACGTTAAGCGTGCGGACCCTACGGGTTCGAGAACTATGTAGACATGACCGAGACACCTCTCCGGTCAATAACCAATAGCGGAACCTGGATGCTCATATTGGTTCCCACATATTCTACGAAGATCTTTATCGGTCAGACCGCATAACAACATACGTTGTTCCCTTTGTCATCGGTATGTTACTTGCCCGAGATTCGATCGTCGGTATCTCGATACCTAGTTCAATCTCGTTACCGGCAAGTCTCTTTACTCGTTCCGTAATACATCATCCCGCAACTAACTCATTAGTCACAATGCTTGCAAGGCTTATAGTGATGTGTATTACTGAGTGGGCCCAGAGATACCTCTCCGACAATCGGAGTGACAAATCCTAATCTCGAAATACGCCAACCCAACAAGTACCTTTGGAGACACCTGTAGAGCACCTTTATAATCACCCAGTTACGTTGTGACGTTTGGTAGCATACAAAGTGTTCCTCCGGTAAACGGGAGTTGCATAATCTCATAGTCATAGGAACATGTATAAGTCATGAAGAAAGCAATAGCAACATACTAAACGATCGAGTGCTAAGCTAACGGAATGGGTCAAGTCAATCACATCATTCTCCTAATGATGTGATCCCGTTAATCAAATGACAACTCATGTCTATGGCTAGGAAACATAACCATCTTTGATCAACGAGCTAGTCAAGTAGAGGCATACTAGTGACACTCTATTTGTCTATGTATTCACACAAGTATTATGTTTCCGGTTAATACAATTCTAGAATGAATAATAAACATTTATCATGATATAAGGAAATAAATAATAACTTTATTATTGCCTCTAGGGCATATTTCCTTCAAATGGGCCAATGATATGTCGGCCCTGGGATAATTAAACTAATTTTTCTAACTAAAAAAATTAACTCAATGATAGCTGGGACCCACAATTACTGTTCACCTTTGACTAGTCAATGTTGACCGGGCTGACTTAGTGTTGACTGGGGCCCACTGGCCCCACCTGTCATCCACTGTGGCTAGTCCACAGCTGGGTACACATAATAATTTTAGCTATTTAAATTTGAATTAAATTAATTCTAGTAAATTAGAAAATCTTTTAAAACTTTGAAAATTAATATAAAATAAACCGTAGCTCGGATGAAAAAACTTTGTACATGAAAGTTGCTCAAAACGACGAGGCGAATCCGAATACCCAGCCCGTTCGTCCGCCACCCATCCCTAGCATAGTGAACACGCAACTTTCCCCATCCGGTTCATCTATCCGAAAACGCGAAACACCGGGGATACTTTCCCTGATGTTTGCACCCTTCGCCGGTATCACCACTTACTGCGTTACGACACACC
Organism: Triticum aestivum; assembly: GCF_018294505.1. Classification (NCBI taxonomy): domain Eukaryota; kingdom Viridiplantae; phylum Streptophyta; class Magnoliopsida; order Poales; family Poaceae; genus Triticum; species Triticum aestivum. The sequence goes on along the minus strand of NC_057799.1, from coordinate 427,754,210 downwards.
TGTCACCGTTACTTGACATGTCATGCATCGTCATGCTTATGTTTGCATTGTATTTACTGTTTCTTCCCCCTCTTCTCTCCGGTAGACTACGAGACCGACGCTGCTACTGCCCAGTTCGACTACGGAGTTGACGACACCTCCTTCTTGCCAGAGCAACCAGGCAAGCCCCCCCTTGATCACCAGATATCGCCTATTCTTCTCTATACTCTTGCCTTAGAGTAGTGTAGCATGTTACTATTTTCCGTTAATCCTATTCTGCTGCATAGCCTGTCTTTGCCACTACTGTTGTTACCTTTACCTGCAATCCTACATGCTTAGTATAGGATGCTAGTTTTCCATCAGTGGCCCTACATTCTTGTCCGTCTGCTGTGCTATACTATCGGGCCGTGATCACTTGGGCGGTGATCACGGGTATATACTTATATACTTTATACATGATACATGTGGTGACTAAAGTCGGGTCAGCTCGAGGAGTACCCGCGAGTGATTCACAGATTGGGGGCTTAAAGCACCTTTGTCCCGACGGCCCTCTGGGTGGATCTTTGTGGCGGAGCGATAGGGCAGGTTGAGACTACCTAGGTGAGAGGTGGGCCTGACCCTGGTCGGTGTCCGCGGTTACATCAAATAACACGCTTAACGAGTTCTTGGTATTTGATCTGAGTCTGGCCATTTGGTCTATACGCACTAACCAACTACGCGGGAATAGTTATGGGCACTCGACGTCGTGGTATCAGCCGAAGCCTTCGTGACGTCAGCGACTGAGCGGCGCGCGCCGGATTGGACTGGAACGCCTGCTAGGCTAGGTCTGCTTCCGGCCGCCCTCGCAACGTGCAGGTGTGCAATGGGCGATGGGCCCAGACCCCTGCGCCATAGGATTTAGAACGGCGTGCTGACCTCTCTGTTGTGCCTAGGTAGGGCTGCGACGTGTTGATCTTCCGCGGCCGGGCATGACCCGGAAAAGTGTGTCCGGCCAAATGGGATCGAGCGTGTTGGGTTATGTGGTGCACCCCTACAGGGAAGTTTATCTATTCGAATAGCCGTGTCCCTCGGTAAAAGGATGACCCGGAGTTGTACCTTGACCTTATGACAACTAGAACTGGATACTTAATAAAACACACCCTTCCAAGTGCCAGATATAACCCGGTGATCGCTCTCTAATAGGGCGATGAGGAGGGGATCGCCGGGTAGGATTATGCTATACGATGCTACTTGGTGAACTTACCATCTACTCTCTCCTACATTCTGCAAGATGGAGGTGGCCAGAAGCATAGTCTTCGACAGGATTAGCTATCCCCCTCTTATTCTGGCATTCTGTAGTTCAGTCCACCGATATGGCCCTTTACACATATACCCATGCATATGTAGTGTAGCTCCTTGCTTGCGAGTACTTTGGATGAGTACTCACGGTTACTTTTCTCCCTCTTTTCCCCCTTTCCCTTCTACCTGGTTGTCGCAACCAGATGCCGGAGCCCAGGAGCCAGACGCCACCATCAGCGACGACTCCTACTACACCGGAGGTGCCTACTACTACGTGCAGCCCGCTGACGACGACCAGGAGTAGTTAGGAGGATCCCAGGCAGGAGGCATGCGCCTCTTTCGATCTGTATCCCAGTTTGTGCTAGCCTTCTTAAGGCAAACTTGTTTAACTTATGTCTGTTCTCAGATATTGTTGCTTCCACTGACTCGTCTATGATCGAGCACTTGTATTCGAGCCCTCGAGGCCCCTGACTTGTATTATGATGCTTGTATGACTTATTTATGTTTTTAGAGTTGTGTTGTGATATCTTCCTGTGAGTCCCTGATCTTGATCGTACACGTTTGCATGCATGATTAGTGTACGATTGAATCGGGGGCGTCACAGCATAGTTCGGATCGCCGAACCTAGCCTGTAGCAAAAAGGGCTTGCCAGCCACAATCTCCCCAGCTTGCCGGATGTCCTCACGGGCTGCTCTGGATTCAGACCGCGTTTCTCTCGCCTCTCGTAAGGCCTTGTCAAGTTCAGCCGTTTTGGCTTCATTTTCCTTCTCAAGAAGTTTATAGCGGCTAGCCGCATTTTCTAACTCGCGCGCCATGGTGGCATCGTCTCCTTGTCTTGACGCCGCGCGTCTTGTTCGGCCTTCAGTTAAGCCGATGCCTTTTCGGCAGCCGCATTACTAAACCGGGCCTGCTCCTTGGCCTGGGCTAGCTCTGCCCGAAGGGCTTCCACGGCGGTAGCACCATCTGCATTCATGCACATTTCATATCAAACTCTTTTCAGAGTCAGGCTTAACTTACAAGCACATTGGTGTAAGGAATACTCGAAGTATATACCTTGTGAGTCGTCAAGACGCCTGTTGATCAAAGCAATGTCATCCTCCGCAATATCTAGCTTTCGCTGCAGTTCGGTCACCTCCAAATTTCGGGCAGTGGCGGGAGGGGAGACAACCTGCATTCCAAATTACACCAAGGTTAGCACCTAAAAATATCTTTTCGATCCTCCGATCGCTTCCTTTGGAAGGCGATCCGAGTCTCAGGGGCTACTGCATACACAACAGGTGCATTCTGTCAATATTATTCAATTGGCAACATTACATCACAAACCTCAAAACCCCTCAGAAGGATCCTAAAGGCATCGTTCAGCCCGCTCTTCGCGGATAAAACCTTTTCGACCACCGTAACCATTAAGGCACGGTGCTCCTCTGAAACGGACGCTCGTCGCAGCATGTCCGTCAGCGTCTCCGGCACTCCTGGGTCTTCGGACACCGCTGCTAGAGCACGACATTCCTTTGAAGGAATTCGCTTACCCGCCTCCAGCATTGTCTCCGGCTGTAAACCGGACAGTTCGGGGCCGTCATTCTTGATCCCCGAACCCTGAGTGACAGAGGCACCACCTTTGGGTACCTCCTTCCTCGTTTCCTGCGCTACCTGCTAGTTGGGTGGAGCCCTCTGGGACGACACCTCGAGATTATCCACCCTGTTGGGCAAAGAGGTCGGGGAAGGCGTGTCACTCTCCATCATCTCCGGAAGAAGGTCTCCCGAGGAGGAGGACGATTGAGAAACACCAGGTGTTAACCTGCGAGGATGCACACATGTCGGAGGATTATTTCAGTAATAAGGAAAAAAATGAGGTATGATTAAAGTGCCCTGCTTCACTTATGGTCTGGCCGGAGGTTCGTCCTCATCATCAAGCTCTACGACGGCATCGCTTGCCCGGCCCAAGCCGCCCGACGATGGCATTTTCCCTTTCTTGGAAGGTTTCCCCTCTTGACCTCCAGAAGCAGCCCTCTTCTTGCCATGAAGTGCTCCCTCCACACCTTTGCCCCTGGGCAAAAGGATTTTGGTTTCCCCGAACACAGAGCCTAAGTCGCCCTTTGGATGGGATCGCCTCTGGGCTCCCTGCTCTCACCCCCCTCTGCAGACACCAGGTACGGTGTCAGAGTCAACATCCGCATTAGTAGAGCGGACGCAGGGTCTTCGGGAAGGGGCGCCTGACACCAGATTAACACCGCTTTCTTTATCCAGTCCTGTATAAGGACGAGTGACTCAACGTATTGTCAAGAGATGCTTGGATGAAAGGTGTACGACGATTGAATACTTACCGGAGTGTCCGGATGATTGCAGTCGAGGCCGACGTCTTCGGTGGTGTCCGGCCATTGCTTTCGCTCCCCGAAATATAACTTCCACATTCCTTCGTGCGTAGTGTCGAAGAAGTGCTGAAGAGTCCGCCGCCCTTCAGGATTGAACTCCCACATACGGAGAGGCCGCCGTTGACACGGCAGGATCCGGCGGACCAACATTACTTGAACGACGTTCACAAGATCGGTGCCCTTCTCGGTAAGGCTTTGAATGCGGCCTTGCAGAGTCTGCACCTCATTAACGAATCCCCAGTCCAATCCCTTGTTGATCCATGAAGCAAGCTGAGTCGGAGGGCCGGGTTGGAACGCAGGCGTAGCCACCCACTTGGAGCCCCGCGGCTCGTTGACATAAAACCACCCCTGCTGCCATAATTCGGAAGACTCGGCGAAGGATCCTTCAAACCAAACCGCGCTGGCGATCTTGCTTATTACAACGCTGCCGCACTCCGCCTGCTCCTCCTCCATCACCCGCGGTCTCACATCGAAGGTCTTGAGCCACAAACCAGAGTGTGGAGGAGTCTGGAGGAAGGCCTCCCACATGACGATGAATGCCGAGATGAGAAGAAAAGAATCCGGGGCCAGGTCGTGAAGATCTAGCCCATAGTAGAACATGAGCCCCCGGACGAAGGGGTTAAGCGCGAACCCTAACCCATGGAGGAAGTGAGACACAAATACTACCCTCTCGTCGGACCTGGGGGTGGGAATAATCTGCCCCTCAGCAGGAAGCCGATGAAGGATTTCTGGGGTCAGGTACCTCGCTACGCGGAGCTTCGCAATATCCTCCTTCGTGACGGAAGAGGCCACCCACCGGCCTGAACGGCTGGACCCGGACATGATTGGGGCTGGTGGTGATTGGAACTCGAGGGCTAGAACTCGAGGAGGCTGGGGTTGAGGAAGAAGCAAGCGCAGAAGAGGAAGACAAGTCTGGGTCCCTATATAAAGGCCCAGAATATCGAGCATCCCCTCCTGGGTCTTGAAGCTTACCTATCCTCAAAGAGTTGTACCCAGGGGATGGTTGGGTTACCCATACCTACATTATTGAAAATCCCGTGAATAAGGGGACACGATCTCTCCTTTGACAAGACGTGCCAATAAAACCGCTTCCCGAGACGTGGGGCGATGGGCTAGCCAACGGTTGGAAATAATAACCGGGTAGGCGTGATACAATGTCATAAACAGTTGTCAGCGGATTGGACTCGTGGAGTATTGTATTTTCTGCAATTATATACACAGGTCCGGATACGATCGACACATCCGAAGGCTATCTTGGAGTTCGGAAGAAGGGAACCAGCCTTGCAATGCCGAAGACAATCTGCGCGCCGGACTCCTCGTCATTGAAGCCAGGTTCAGGGGCTACTGAGGGAGTCCTGGACTAAGGGGTCCTCGGGCGTCCGGCCTGTTATCTGTTGGGCCGGACTGATGGGCTATGAAGACATGAAGGCCGAAGACTATACCCGTGTCCGGATTGGACTCTACTTGGCGTGGAAGGCAAGCTAGGCGACCGATTATGAAGATTTCTTCCTATGTAACCGACTCCATGTAACCCTAGATCTCTCCGGTGTCTATATAAACCGGAGGGCATAGTCCGGATAGGACAGATTCATTACCATATATTCATAGGCTAGACTTCTAGGGTTTAGCCACTACGATCTCGTGGTAGATCAACTCTTGTAACACTCATATTCATTAAGATCAATCAAGCAGGAAATAGGGTATTACCTCCATAGAGAGGGCCGAACCTGGGTAAACATTGTGTCCCCCGTCTCCTGTTACCATCGATCCTAGACGCACAGTTCGGGACCCCCTACCCGAGATCCGCTGGTTTTGACACCGACAGCGCCCCCTTTCCTTTCTCCCATGAGGAGGGGAAGGCAGGAGGGGCTAGCCCTCCTCCCTTTCCTTCTCTAGGGCCGACGTCCAGGGAGAGGGCGCGCCAGCCCCCTTCTGGGCTGGTGTGTGCCTTCCCTCGGCCCATTAGGCCCATAGACCTCCCGGGGCCTCTCGGAACCCCTTCCGGTGATCCGATGAATACCCGGTTCACTCCGAAACCTTTCCGCTGTGCAAATATATAGCATCGTCCTATATATCAGTATTTACCTCTGGACCATTCCGGAGCTCCTAGTCATGTCCATGATCTCATCCGGGACTCCGAACAACATTCGGTCACCAAATCACATAACTCATATAACACTATATCATCAACGAACGTTAAGCGTGCGGACCCTACAGGTTCGAGAACTACGTAGACATGACCAAGACGCCTCTCCGGTCAATAACCAATAACGGAACCTGGATGCCCATATTGGTTCCTACATATTATACGAAGATCTTTATCAATCGAACCTCTACAAGAATAAAGTTGCATAGTAGACATCAGCCAATAAGAAGCAAAACTTATGATCGCCATAGTTGATGCACCCGATAGCCACATTATCTCCACCCGTGCAACTACACACAAAACTTCATAAGGGAGTTGAAGGGGGTGTACATTGATACGACATTGATTTTACGGATGATGTCCATGTCGTAGGGCGTGAAGTTATTTCGCGCATGAAACGAAGCGTGCACGCGCCGCCAGAAGATCGATCTCCTTGAGTTCCCGCCTACAAAGTTTGTGGATACAACCAACCATGCACTGCACAACAACTCATTCTCCTTCACCAAGTACCTCCGCCATCATTCTTACTCTAGGAAACAACAAGAAATTCAACAAAAAAACTCAATGACACTTGAGCGAACACTTGTCGGGCATGGTGTCCGCCATCGACGTCATCGGCAGGGGGCAGAGGGTACCTGGCTACAGACGGATCCTAAGTGGACAACGTTGTAGTCCAAGGAGGACATGCACATTCGTGGGGTTCCGGAAGTCCTATGATGCCTGGGCGATGGCCGAGAGGTACAACAGAGGCTTCAGAAGAGGAGGGTGCAAATGCAAAACAAGGGGTGAAGTGAAAGAAAAGTGGACCGAGAGGGAGGTTTGAGTGGGTCGGGGTGGTTGAGTCCTACGTCAGAGCATCTACAGCCAGACTCCTCAAATTGACCGGGCGGGCACGGGGACCACTCACCGGACAGGAGAGAGAAGCAAAAAGTTGACCCAACCGGACCTCTCAAAGCCTCCTTAAATGCCCGGGCTCCCCGGCAGCCCTCATATTCATCTCATATATGCGATGAGTATGAGGAGTGCCTAAGCGTGTCCGATCAGTGGTCCTACGTCCGTCACATAGGATTGGGCCCCCCATAGAGCATATTTTTCTTTCTTTATTGTTTCTTTTCTTTCTCTCTCTCTCTCTCCTTCTCCATCAATCACATGCATGTGATCGGGCATATATGGAAAAAGTGAGGGACATGGCTGAGTGAAGGAAAAAACATGGAGTCATGGCGGACAAGCCCGGACGCTAGCCGGGCGCGTCCGCGGACGTTTGAGGGGCCAAATTTGTTCAGTCCGGCTGTAGATGCCCTAATGGCGGTCTGGACTCCCACAAACCCCCCTTCCCACCCCCACCCAGTTGGATAAACGGGCTTGCGGACTGGTCCATGGACTGATGGGATACCACATTGGATGGCAAAATAGACCCGGGCGGATGCTGACGGTTTGACGGTCCGGACAGCTCGGTCCGAATTGATGCGGGCGGTTTGAGTGTCAGCGTTGGAGATGCCCTTAGCCGCCATGATAGAATGGTATACTCCATTTTTTATTTTCACTAGCAAGATGCCCGTGCATTGCACGGAGCGTCAAGATGCATTTTTTATAAAACACCTGTTGTGATTGACCCATGCGGGAGTAATACCATGTGTAAAAACTAATGATATCCCGAGAAAGAGGAGAGATAAGGTGAGGAGGAGTGGGGCGTGGTGGTGATTGGTGGTCGACTGAGCGGATGGGGATGCACGACGCCGGCAGCGGCCACCATGCCAGATTGTTTCAGAGGCTTCCTTTTTTAATTGCTCAACAATAAGGTTGTGGGAGATAATGATGAACGAGGAAAGACTTTATATGCAAATGTGAAGAGAGGTGCGGGTATCTTTTTGCGAAATTGCCATAGTTTGCATTTTATCCGTAAGATATAGATCGGACGGTCTATATTGCAAGATGGCATGCACAATCATCACCAACTCGAGGTTTTTTATAAGAGAAGAGCAGAGATTTTTCTATATCAGGCTATACAACATAACAACAAACGAAAAACCTAGTCATTGTGTTCTTATTCTCAAAAATATAAATCATTGTGTTCTTTCCGGTATACTCGATCGGTTTGTGCCGAGAATGGCGGCCTGACGGCGAGTGATCGATCAACATGATTTGAAGCAAGGGCGCGTGGAGCCGGCGCCCTTCTCCATTCAAGTGGACTGCACATGACATGTTGGGACCTGTCTCCTGCATTTGGGCGATCTTCACCGACGCTGGGAGCGACGGGCACATGGAACAACAGTACAGCAGTTTTTGGCACTGGGACTGTAGGATTATCCGGCGTGGTCTGGGAGCAGACACTACCACCATTGCCCGTACATGGACAGCATACGAATGAGCTAGTACGAGCCTACGACCCATGCAAAAACCTGCAGCACACGCACCTTAATCCAGGTGAACTTTCATGGATTCGGCACCTGAATCTGATACTCAGAACATGCTTCTTCTCAGCTTCGCTTTGAATTAACAAGACCGGGGCGAAAGCAGGCTGGCGCATTATCCTACTCGCAAGGGGTGGAGGAAGATTCGCCGGCATGTGCGAGCCGCCGCCCGGGCCGGCCGATGTTCTCGAAGATTTTGCGGTGAAGAAAGCGCCGGAAGAAAAAAGGCCCGGCTATCATGGCAAGGAGGCGATGGTATCATCCGCAACGGAAAGGCTTCCCCTTCCCCAGCACATGGAAAGATCCCATCAATTCGTTCGGGAACCCGTAGCCGTAGGCAGAGACATCACCGTTTCTCCTCTCCCCTTCATCATTTCCTCGTGTCAACTGGTACTACGAGCAATGTGATCGATGTTGCTAGCTGCTGCATCATACGGTTCCATCTTTCGGGCGCACTGCGATGAGGGCCGCCATCTGCTGCGGCACAACATGGTCAGTTGGTCACCACCGGCACAGAAAGCGAAATGAAGTATACAACTGTAGAAGCTCTTTGTGCGGGTGGACCACTCACCGGCACATAAAGCGCGCCGGCCCATTGCTTTGGTTATTTGGTAAATGAGTACTTGGGAACATAATGGGTCTTTGATTATTCAGAAAAAAATGAATCATTATTAAAAAAATGTTGGATCTTTTTTTTGAGCAAAAAATGTTGGGTCTTTGGTAATTGGTAGTAGGTGGCATCAAATGGCTCTTTGGGGGACGTGAAAAATATTTTCCAGTCCTCACATTGTTTAGGGTCTCTTAATTGAGAGCGACTATTCTGAGCCCAGACTCATCGACACTCCCGTGCAAACAGTAAATTTGTAAATATTAGGAAAACAATGTCTCAAAAAAATATTAGGAAAAAAAACTCAATTATTTTGGCATCCAAAATGCTTGAGTGCGCAAGGTACATGTGAATTTTCGTGGTGCTAGGACGTTCGAGGAGAACATGGCAAAAACAATTTTTGGCTCTCACAGAAACATTAAATTAACTGCACTATTTAGATTTGAATTTTTTTCATGAGCTCCTCAAAAGTCAATTGAGCATAAAATTTTGCATGTTTTTTGGCTATTTTTCTCTAGTTTACTGTTTATTATGAGCATATGATGTACTCACCTTTCATGGTTTCTTTTGAGGGGATCTTCAGTGCTGCAGATCCTATATGACGCTCGTGAGCGTCAAAACGACCTGGCTTCGCTGTAGCTCGGACTCCCGCGCCCCAGTTTGGGCCAGCCCACGGTCGCCCTGCTGTTTCTTTTCTTTTCAATTTTGTCCTGTTTCTGTTTTATTTCTTTTCCTTTTCATTTCCTTTTCTATTTCTTTTTATTTTCTGTGTATTATACAAAGTTAATTGCGTGTTTATATACAAAAGAGTTCATCATATATTTAAGAAAATGTTCAACACATTTAAAAAAAGTTCATTATGTATTTTAAAATTGTTCGGCGTATGTCACAAAATGATCAATGCGTATTTAAATGTTGTTTAGCGTATATCACAAAAACTTTCAATGTGTATTTAAATATTTTTCAGCGAATATCACAAAAATGTTCATTGCATATTTTAAAATTTGTTCAGCATATATTAGAAAATTGTTCGATATATATTTCAAAAATTTCAATAAATGTTAAGAATTTCAAAAGTTTGTTCATGTTTTAACAGTGTGTTCGAATTCAAAATTTGTTCACAATTTTCACATTATTCGCATAACCTTTGTTCTCATGATTTTCCAAGAAATGTTGACAAAATTGAAATAAAACGAAACTGCCACTGTACTTGGTACTTTATATTTAGTGCTGCGCTTTAACTTTTTTTTTTTGAGACATTGCTGCGCTTTAACTACAAAGTCGCTATCTCTACTGGCTAGCAATGCATTCGTTTAACTCCTGCGAATGGGCTGGCCTGTTTGCGCCCCCGCTTTAGCGAAAGCTCGCCTATAGGACGCACGCGCTCCATCAGTGCTGCCGTGCAGAAATAAGGATCGAAGAGCTACGTTGTCGCTTTCGTATGCAGTGATGGTTCGATATCTACGTCACTAGGCTGGGTTGGTTTCAGAAATAGGTATAATTTTTTGTGGGCTAGACGCCCGTGGGGTTGAAATTTCTGGAAGCATTGTTTGCTGGTGGGCTCGAAAAACATTGCACCCTTTAAAGTCCAAACTATGTAAGGGCATCTCTTTAAAAAAAATGTAAGGGCATCTTTTCACCTTAAAAAATAAAATAAAATGTAAGAGCATCTCTTCTTCTAAAAGAAATTGCAAGGGCATCTTTGAGAAATCACTAGTTAAGGGGTATCCTTTACAAAGGTCACACTCACCTTCCCACGCGCTGACAGGTGGCGTACAACCACTTGTCGCAACCTGATGTTTTCTTTTTTATGTAGATTCGTTTATTTAAAATATTTTATCTCTTAAACCATGCGTTCAAACCGCGAACCGTCTTTACCATTGGATTTGTCACGTCAAGGTCTTCAAAACGTATACCATGTTAATAGATTTTGATAAACTATTTTTTCATAGAAAAACCAGAGAAAAAACAAAAACAAGAAAAGAATCCTGTAAAAACGAAAAAAGAACGACAACTGGATAAAATGAATAATAAAAAACGAAAGCATTGTTGCGGTTTTTCCTTTTTCTTCCTTTTTGAGAACCACATACTTTTTTCCCGAGAAACACATCAAAAGTACAACCGTGCTTCCATGAAAAGCAAAACTGTGCTACTCATGGAAGCACATATTTTTTTCACTCTTCGGGAAGTATAATTGTTCTTCTGTACTTTTCGAGAAGCACAACTGTGCTCAAGCAATTTTGTGTTTCTCATGGAAGCATAGATCTTTGTTTAGCTGTGCTTTTCATGGAAGCACAACTTTTTTCGTTTTTTGAGAAACACAGATGTCGCGGAAGCAAATCTGCGCTTCCACGAGAAGAAAATTTTTGCTTCTTTGTGGAAGAACATATTTTTTCCTTTTCCGAGAAACATAATTGTGCTTCGTATTTTTTTTTCCAAAACCTAGGGAAAACCAGGCAGAAATTGGAAATCCAAAAAAAATCCAAAATCCAAAAAATGCGCAATTTTTTCCTGAGGAGCGCCGAGGGGTGCACAACTTGACAAGCTTGCATGCCAAGAAAGTAACCCTTGCGGAAGCCCGGCAAGGGTAACACTTGGATAGTTGCTCCCGCGTCATTGTGATGAGTAACATGGTTTTTGCGTGAAAATTGCCTGTAGAGGACGACCTCATTGGAAGACTTTTTATAAAAAACATATTTCCACAACGCAAAAAAATTAAAAAATTATACATACATAAATACATGTATAATATGTTCAAGAAAATTTTCATTACAATATACTTTCATACGTGGTGTACACAAAAAACAAGTACATATATGAATATGGGGCAAAATTTTGTTGTTGGGCCCGGATTTTTCTTTTTGCAGCTTGCAAATCATAATATTTTTGAATGAGAATTTACAGACCCATTGTGAATATGTATAGGCTTTCTCATATAAATTTTTGAAACTCGGAAATATCATTTTGGAATTTTTTTTCTCCACAATTTGGAATACGACCCATTTGCTTCCTCCACAATTTTTTTTCCAGATTCTGTGTTACCACTGAATAGATCACGTCAAGACAGAAAAAAAATCCTAGCCGCCGGAAACTAGGTTGGTGCTTTTTGCTGGTTCCTTCGCCTTGAGTCGTGCTTTCGGCTTTCGGAGGTGGGGAAACTATGGATCAACACTTGGAGTTAAGTTAGTTTTTCATCTAGGTTTAATCTATGTGTCTTTAACGGTAAAGTCTCGGCTGTGGAGGCAGCGTCATAAGGAATAAAATTCCAGGGGTCCTATCCGCGCCCGGTGTGGTTGCCGCAACACCTGTTTGGGTGGATGACTCGTACTGATCTTTGAACCTTGAGGTTAGTCGGGCTTCTGCAGGTTTGGTCTTCTGCAATTTTTTCACTCGATGCATGGAGAAAAGTTGAGATGCAAGAGATGGATCAAGAATCAACAACTACGGAAGACTTTGATGTAACTTTATATTTTATCTCAGACCAATGTTGTTTTGGTCTTGTTCGAACTGATGTTTTTGTTCAACTATCAGTAATGTTAGATCTTTTACTCAAAACATGTAAGGGCATCTTTGTTCTCTCCAAAACGAATGTAAAGGCTTCCCTAACCTTTTTTCATAAAAACGTATAACGTCTCAAACGATTCTCTTTCGTGGAGTTAACACCCACATAAAAAATTATCACTTCTCAAATTTGATGTGCAACCCCTGCAGCTGATCCCCTCATGGGGTCCTGCCTATATTTGAGCACTACATTCTCCTTGAACCTTCTCTCTCCTCCCAAAGCTATCTTTTCTTTGCCAGGCACCAAACCAATGATACGGCTACTCGTTGGAGAAAGGGGGGGGCAACGATGAAGGGGAATGCAACTTCCGGAGCAAGAGGAAGAGAAGGAGCGCGGGGGAAGGGAGGATATGTGCGTCGTTGTGTGCTTCAATGGGCACGGCTTCTCTTTCCTACTGTTTTTTGTGCTCACGCAGTGAGAGGAAGGAAGGTTGAATCGTTACCTTTTGTAGGATGAGCCATCCAACGAAATCGGATTGGGAGGGGGCTCTGTAGCATGGGAGGGGAGGAAGGGTGCGAGCGAATTCGTTGTTGTATTTGGGTCCATTTTCATTCTACATTTCTATGCGCACCTAAACAATGGAGTTGTAGCTAGGGAATACCAAATCCCAAGTTAGCACTCCAACACAGACATCCAAAAGCAGCCTCTCTGTTTTTTTTTGATAGTTTGTGAAGCTGCAAAAAAACAAGAGATCATTTAAAACAAAAATGCATCCAATGCATGTTCAATTGCTAATCCTTGCATCTAGCAAAGGCACCATCACACACACACACATACGATCCAGCAGCAGCAACATTGCCCCCCCCCCCCAGACACACACGAACACAAACCCAGGCAAACACACACACACACACACAAACAACAACACTCAGCATGCACGCCACAGAGCACGCACACACTCCACGAAGAGTTGTCGTCGTGCGCTGGTAGGGGAGGGAGTGGCAGAGGGCGAACATGGTGAGAAGGGAGGGGCGTTACCTTAGCTTTGGTGGCATGCACTCGAGGAGGCGGAGTGACATCCGTTCGCTTAATGGTGAGTATTGGACACAAAGGACATGAATGGAAGGGCGAGTCTTGATGGACACGGAGAAGAGGAATTGGAGGGGGCCGGCGGCTGGATTGGGCAATATGCGGGAAGCGGAGGTCGACCGGAGATCGACCATCTAGTGGCGGAGGAGGACGATGAGGAACCCTAACGGTGGTCAGGGTGATGGGGGGAACACTCTAGGGTTGATTGGGAATTTGGCTGAACCCATAAGGGCATTTTAGTTGCATTGGGCCTTATACAGTGCAAGATGTTTATGGGAGGTTCTTAGAGACAGGTGCCTGGATTGGAAGTTTGGCCGAACCGGTAAGGGTGTTTCAGCCAAATAGGTCTTGTAAAATGGAGGATGTTTAGGGGAGGTGTTTAGAGAAATAAATCATTTTTTTCTTGAACACTAATGCTTATTTATAGAGGGTAGATGCTTACTAGTGACCCCTTCTATAGAGATAAACACTTATGCTCGAGAAAAACCTGATTTATTTTGTTAAGCATGTCTCTAAGCATTATGCATTGTACAAGATCTTACGTCATTTTGTGGTTGTGGGAGAGGAAACCAGTCATTGGCCACTACGGAGCCATGTGCGACGAATAAAAGCTCGCTTTTTTTAGCTCGGCTTCTATTTCGGTTTTTTAACCGAGCTACAAAGCACTTTGTGGAGCTAGCACTGAAACAACCAATTCCCAATTTGTTTGGGCGCCGGCTTCTCGGAGCCAGAAGTTAGAAGTTGATTCTAGGAGCCCATACATGTTGAGATGATTAGTTCATACACAATAATCCTACACCTATGAAGGAGTTATACAAAGCTTACATAACTTTCCCTCACTAATCTCCCCCCCCTCCAATTTTTTTTCACTCGGGTGGTCCCCTCCTCCCCATGTTCCCAATCATAACCTGTCAACAGGCTAACCACGTAAGTATTACGTAACCCATTCGTAGGTGTAGCATTGCTCGGTGATACATGGCTTGCACAATTAAGATGGATTTAATCTATTTCTTGGCCAAAATTGTACAAAGCTCGACAAATATTGCAGTGTAGTGCCTCCATCTGGGTATATTAGAGCATCTACAACCACGATTACTAAATCCGACACCCTATATGTCCGCGAGCAGTGACCGGTCAGTCCTCAAACTATCGCCACACAACCCTGTACCTCATATCCGACACCCTATATCCATATTAAGCATGCAACATGATGAACTACTCTACGTGATATCGACATCAAATGGACAACCAAATGCACACAAACCCACTTTACATCATCCAAAAGATCACCACAGTTCATCACCGGTCAACTTCTAAACTTAAACGACTAAAAAATGACAATATAAACAAAGCAGGAGCGGGATCACTGCTTCCTCGCCAGCCCTTTGGTCGACTACGCAGTTGTAGGCATCCGAAGCCGGTGGTGGATTGTCCGATTCATCGTCGGAGAAGCCATGGTCGTCGCCGTCCTCGGACTAGGATTCAGAGATGACAATGAGCCCCTTCATCCACCAGACGGCCCTGCCGTGCTACTGCTTCAGCTTCGCCACCCGAGCTGCCTCCGCCGCCTCATGCTCCGGCTACTGAGCAACAAGCCGGAGCACCTTCCCGTTCTTCCTCCGTAGCCGGCGAGCATCCGTCTCTGCCGTTGTCAGTGACCGGCGGTAGACCCAAACAAGGAGCCGCTCGTCCTCGCCGGTCTTCGTAGACAACCCACGTGGCGCCACATGGATTGCTCCTCTGCATCCCTCATCCTTATCGGTTACGTTGTCTCTCGTGGCAGGCGGCGCGTGCTTCTGATTCCAGCGCCTGCAACCGGGCCGATGGAGCGGGCACTAGCAACCACCGCCCCCTTGCAGAGCAGCAGCTGGCGAGGGAAGGGTATGGCGTGGGGGCGGCACGGACTGCGCAGCCCTCACGCAGTTACACGCGGGCTAGGAGGGGGCAGCTTTGGCGTTCATGTTGTGCCGGTGCGGGTGGCAACGGGGCTGATCCAGAGTTGCCCTTTGTGTCCACCTTGGACCGCTCCAGTGCAATGCGGAGGGCTATCTCCTCGTCGACGTTGAGGTCGGAGTCGGAACGGCTGTCGGAGCTCCACATCTCGCCAGATTCATCGGATTCGATCCAAATCAGAGATGGGACGGAGCAAGAGAGGAGAGTGAAGTGAGCTAGGGTTTTGGACTGGGATTTCTTTGTAGGGACGAAGCGGGATTGATGGTGGGCCGGGCTGATGCGGAGGACACACCCGGGCCACCCCATATCCGCCCTACATTTGGACTGGATATGAGGTGCGCGAGACTACCCGGGCGTTTGAGGCCGGTTTGAGGCACCCGGGTGGGTCGTTTTTTTACCGGTCAGTGACCAGTCTGCCCACCTGGGTGTTTGAGACTGGTTTGAGGCGTCCGATGATAAATGCTCTTAGGCCGCCTCTTATTTTGAGTCATAGATTGAAGTATAAATTAACTAACAAAATATAAACTATATGTCACAAAATATATATTATGGAAAACATCTTTCAAATACAAATTCAAATATATAATTTTTTACAATAATACTTTATATTTTATTAGTTATATAGATAGTCAAAGTCTAGTTCAAAATACAAGGGACTCAATAAATCCGGATGGAGGAAATAAGTGTTTTCAGGGTCAGAGTTAGGCTGGGGCCAAAAATAGGTAAGAAAGACATTGCTTCTTAGCAAAGTCAGGGCATCTCCAATGTCGTCCATCAAATCGGACACTCCGAACGTCCGGATGTGTTCACAACAATAGCAAAGCCGCTCTTCAAACCTAGTGCACCAAATTGTCCGCCTATTTTTTATTAAAAAATTAAATGGCCACCATGCAAAGTCTATTTGAATTGTCAATCAATGGCAACTCAATCACACATTAAACCCTAATAAAAGCGCCAAATGTTCAACAACTTTAAAATTAACAGATCCGAGATTTAACCAAATCCTCGAAAACGGTCTCCATCTCAAACTTTCTCTCCTTGAGGTTGAACTTCTTCATCGACATGTTGTTCACCCAAATGGGCTCCCCCTTGAGCTTAATCCAACAATGCGTCAATGTGAAGGGTTTGCCCTCCGTCCTTTGGTACAATGAGGTAGTGCGTGCGAGCTATACAATGACGTGATCATCAAGTTAGGACATTGATGAATCAAAGATTGACCAACACGTGGAGCAATAAGAAGCAAAACTTATGATTTCCATGACTAACGTGCCCGTTGGCCTCATTTTGTCCAATTGTGCAATCATACTGCGATACTTTATGGCGGTATTTGAAATGGTGTACCGTCGATGGAGTAGCGACTTCGTTTTGCAATCATGAATCACATCGAAATTGTAGGGTGTGTAGTGCTTGTACTCATGACACAAAGAATGAACATGTTACTAAAATATTGTGTCCTTTTGCTTCATGCCTACAAGCCCCGCATTTGTGGCCAATCATGTGTTGCACAACAATGCATCCTCCCTCACCAAGTACCCCTCCATCGTGTTTTCTTGATGTTAAAAAAGGAGAAGGTAAAAAAACTCAATGGCATTTGCTGAACACTCGTCGGGCATTGTGTCCGGCATGGACGGTGTCGTCAGGGGGCGGATGATCCCTAGGCTGCGGGCAGACCCACAAATGGAATGACAACAAAGTACAAGGCACATGTGCGGAGCAGCGACGGTCCGGCAAAACTGGGTGGCGGCCGGAATGGTGTAGAAGCGGCGCCGGTCTTGATGTGTGCGGATATGGAGCAAGAGGGGGGGGGGATGACAAATCTGACATGTGGAGAGAACTAATTCTCAAAATGAACCATCGGGGAAAATATTTCACACAGCTGACCCTTTTGTGTAGCGTCCGATAGCCAGGCGCCAACTACATTATGCAGCGCATGGCTCTCAGGCGCCACACATCTGGCCAGCATGGCACACCTGGGCCAGGCCCGGCCCCACACCTAGCCGTGCAGCGGCTTACATCTAGGTGCCACACATGTAATGTGCAACGCCTAGCCATTAGGCGCCGCACATTCTGTTACCAGTGCCTAGGCTGGCCCCCTCCCCACACACCCCCACCACATCTCTTCCCACTCGCGATTTCCCCTCTCCCCCCTCTCAAATCCTTCCCCAAATATTGCAAACCTGAAGATTTTCTCCATGGGTTTCGAAGCCAATCCCTCTCTCAAGGTAATCTTGCAAGTCTAAGACGCTGTAGATATTAAACTGGCCAAATTGGAGCTGTCCAGAGAGTCCAGAGAGCAAACTGAGCGCTCTGAGGCCCCATAATTCGCTAAGTCAATGTGCAGCGCCTGAGACCCAGGCGCCACACTACACAGTGCAGCGCCTGAGTCTAAGGCGCTGCACATATTAAATTGGCCAAACTGGAGCTGTCCAGAGAGTCCAAAGAGCACAAGGCTCTCTGAGGCCCCAGAATTCGCTAAGTTAATGTGCATCGCCTAAGACCCAGGCGCCACACTACACAGTGCAGCGCCTGAGTCTAAGGTGTACATATTAAATTGGCCAAACTGGAGCTGTCCAAAGAGCAGACTTGGCTCTCTGAGACCCCAAAATTTGCTAAGTCAATCTGCTGCGCCTGAGGTCTAAGCGCCACACTACACACTGCAGTGCTGAGTCTAAGGCGCTGCACTGTGTAGTGCAACACCTGAGCCCTAGGCGTTGCACCCATACTTAGAGAATTTTTTGGCCAAAATCTGCCTATAACCTTTCTGTTGCTCTCTGGATAGAACATCCAAGTGTGCAACACCTTGGACTCAGGCGCTGCACTACACAGTGCAATGCCATGGTCTCAGGCACTGCACCATACGGTGTGAGCCTGACGCCAAGGCGTTGCACACCTAGATGTTCTATGCAGAGAACAATAGAAACCTTACAGCAGTTTTCGCCCCAAAAAATTTCTAAGCGAGGGTGCAACGCCTAGCACACAGGAGCTGCACTACACAGTGCAACACCTTGGTCCCAGGCGCTGCATATGTGAACTGCAGAAACATAAGAGTTAGTGTTCAATAGATTTTCATTCAACATTTTCAGTAATAATAAATAATATGCATCTCACATAAAGCAGTCAGGATCAACATTATGACAATTTCAACATCACTTCAACTTCAATGAAGACAAGAAGTAGACAGTTCTAAGAGTTAATGCCACTTCAAGTTCAACAAAGACAAGAAGTTCAGGATTGTTACAAGTTCATCAACGTAAGAAAACGATGACTAGTTCAATTTCATAGAAAACGATGACGACTAATTCC
This sequence comes from Triticum aestivum, assembly GCF_018294505.1. Lineage (NCBI taxonomy): Eukaryota > Viridiplantae > Streptophyta > Magnoliopsida > Poales > Poaceae > Triticum > Triticum aestivum. The sequence continues at coordinate 427,735,573 of NC_057799.1, read as the reverse complement.
TTCCATGTGTACTATTGCCGCCTCTTCCCCTCTTGCTAGATATCTTGTTCCTCCTGGAGGAGCAACCGGCTCTGGTTCCTCCTCCTCCTCCTCCTCCTCCTCATTGTTGTCATCATCATCCAATCTTGCCATCCGCGAGCTCCCACTGACCGCCCTCTTGCCTTTTGTGTTGAAGTCTTCGGGCATGAACCGTTCGATTCCCTTCCTAGGATTCAACATGTATGCCGGACGAACTTGATAGTCCTGCAATGTCATGTCATCGTTAACCTATCATAAAAGCAAACAACATGGTAAAGAACGTGTGTCATAATGAAGTGAGCAACGCATCAAAGATATGAATATGTGCTATTGTCATACCTTTTGGGTGACCACTTCCTCATCCTGCAGATGAGTTGTCGACGTAGTCTCATCCTCTAAATGAGCCCCATGGTGAGATGGGGGATCAGATGGTGTAGCAGACCTAGACAGCTCTGGTTGTGAATATTCGGGGTCACGACAACCGATAAGGTTGGATAACCGCCTTAACCTTTGGCCCTGACGCTATAACATGGACAAGTGAATGAGATATCCAACTTAGCAACATACTTAACATGGACAAGTGAATGAGATATCCAACTTAGCAACATATGTGACATGGACAACTGAATGAGGTATGTACCTTAATGAATGCTCGAAGTGTACCTTCCTCATTGCTTTTCTCATCTGGGGTTGTGACTGATGTCTACTACGCAACTTTATTCTTGTAGACTCGTGTTGGGCCTCCAAGCGCAGAGTTTTGTAGGACAATAGAAATTTTCCCTCAAGTGGATGACCTAAGGTTTATCAATCCGTGGGAGGCGTAGGATGAAGATGGTCTCTCTCAAACAACCCTGCAACCAAATAATAAAAAGTCTCTTGTGTCCCCAACACACCAAATACAATGGTAATTTGTATAGGTGCACTAGTTCGGCGAAGAGAAGATGATAAAAATGTAGTAACGATAGTAGATATTATTTTTGTAATAGTAACAACAAAAAAACAGCAAGGTCGCAAGTAACAAAAGTGAGCACAAACGGTATTGTGATGCTTGAAAATGAGGCCTAGGGTCTGTACTTTCGCTAGTGCAATCTCTCAACAATGCTAATATAATTGGATCACATTGTTGCGGAACGTAGCATGCAATTTCAAAAAAAAAAATCTACGCTCACGCAAGATCTATCTAGGAGATGCATAGGAACGAGAAGGGGAGAGTGTGTCCACCTACCCTCGTAGACCGAAAGCAGAAGCGTTAGGTTAACGCGGTTTATGTAGTCGAACGTCTTCACAATCCAACCGATCCAAGTACTGAACGTACAACACCTCCGTGTTCAGCACACGTTCAGCTCGATGACGTCCCTTGAACTCTTGATCCAGTAGAGGGTCGAGGGAGAGTTCCGTCAGCATGACGGCGTGGTGATGGTGTTGGTGATGTGATCCGCGCAGGGCTTCACCTAAGCACTACGACGCTATGACCGGAGGAGTAACTGTGGAGGGGGGCACCGCACACGGCTAAGAGAACAATTGATGTGCCTTTGGGGTGCCCCCCGCCCCCGTATATAAAGGAGAGGGGGAGGAGGTGAACGGCCAGGAGGAGGCGCGCCAAGGGGGGGAGTCCTACTAGGTCTCCACTCCTAGTAGGATTCGCCCCCCTTCCTTCCAGTGGAGAGGGGAAAGGGGAAAGAGGGGAGAGGGAGAAGGAGAGAGGGGGCTGCGCCCCCACCCCTTGTCTAATTCGGATTGGGCAGGGAGAAGGAAAGAGGGGGCCGCGCCCCCACCCCTTGTCTAACCTCCCGGTACTCCGAAAAATCCCCGAACTTCTTCAAAACCATTCCGGTGTTCGTATATAACCTTCCAATATATCAATCTTTACCTCTTGACCATTTCGAGACTGCTCATCATGTCCGTGGTCTCATCCGGGACTCCGAACAAACTTCGGTCACCAAAACACATAACTCATAATAAAAATCATCATTGAACGTTAAGCGTGCGGACCCTACGGGTTCGAGAACCATGTGGACATGACCGAAAAACATCTCCAGTCAATAACCAATAGCGGAACCTGGATGCTCATATTGGTTCCTACATATTCTACAAAGATCTTTATCGGTCAAACCGCATAACAACATACGTCATTCCCTTTGTCATCGGTATGTTACTTGCCCGAGATTCGATCGTTGGTATCATCATACCTAGTTCAATCTCGTTACCAGCAAGTCTCTTTACTCGTTTCTTAATGCATCATCCCGCAACTAACTCATTAGTCACATTGCTTGCAAGGCTTATAGCGATGTGCATTACCGAGAGGGCCCAGAGATACCTCTCCGATACACGGAGTGACAAATCCTAATCTTGATCTATGCCAACCCAACAAACACCTTTCGGGGACACCTGTAGAGCATCTTTATAATCACCCAGTTACGTTGTGACGTTTTGATAGCACACAAGGTGTTCCTCCGATATTCGGGAGTTGCATAATCTCATAGTCAGAGGAATATGTATAAGTCATGAAGAAAGCAATAGAAATAAAACTAAACGATCATAATGCTAAGCTAACGGATGGGTCTTGTCCATCACATCATTCTCTAATGATGTGATCCCGTTCATCAAATGACAACACATGTCTATGGTCAGGAAACTTAACCATCTTTGATTAACGAGCCAGTCAAGTAGAGGCATACTAGGGACACTCTGTTTTGTCTATGTATTCACACATGTACTAAGTTTCCGGTTAATACAATTCTAGCATGAATAATAAACATTTATCATGATATAAGGAAATATAAATAACAACTTTATTATTGCCTCTAGGGCATATTTCCTTCGGTCTTCCACTTGCACTAGAGTCAATAATCTAGATTACATAGTAATGATTCTAACACCCATGGAGTCTTGGTGCTGATCATGTTTTGCTCGTGGAAGAGGCTTAGTCAACGGGTCTGCAACATCCAGATCCGTATGTATTTTGCAGATCTATATGTCTCCCTCCTTAACTTGATCGCGGATGGAATTGAAGCGTCTCTTGATGTGTTTGGTTCTCTTGTGAAATCTGGATTCCTTCGCCAAGGCTATTGCTCCAGTATTGTCACAAAAGATTTTCATTGGACCCGATGCACTAGGTATTACACCTAGATCGGATATGAACTCCTTCATCCAGACTCCTTCATTTGCTGCTTCCGAAGTAGCTATGTAATCCGCTTCACACGTAGATCCCGCCACGACGCTCTGCTTGGAACTGCACCAACTAACAGCTCCACTGTTCAATATCAATACGTATCCGGTTTGTGACTTAGAGTCATCCGGATCAGTGTCAAAGCTTGCATCGACGTAACCATTTACGACAAGCTCTTTGTCACCTGCATAAACGAGAAACGTATCCTTAGTACTTTTCAGGTATTTCAGGATGTTCTTGACCGCTGTCCAGTGATCCACTCCTGGATTACTTTGGTACCTCCCTGCTAAAATTATAGCAAGGCACACATCAGGTCTGGTACACAACATTGCATACATGATAGAACCTATGGCTGAGGCATAGGGAATGACTTTCATTTTCTCTCTATCTTCTGCAGTGGTCGGGCATTGAGTCTGACTCAACTTCACACCTTGTAACACAGGTAAGAACTCTTTCTTTGACTGATCCATTTTGAACTTCTTCAACACTTTATCAAGGTATGTGCTTTGTGAAAGTCCAATTAAGCGTCTTCATCTATCTCTATAGATCTTGATGCCCAATATATAAGCAGCTTCACCGAGGTCTTTCATTGAAAAATTCTTATTCAAGTATCCTTTTATGCTATCCAGAAATTCTGTATCATTTCCAATCAGCAATATGTCATCCACATATAATATTAGAAATGCTACAGAGCTCCCACTCACTTTCTTGTAAATACAGGCTTCTCCAAAAGTCTGTATAAAACCATATGCTTTGATCACACTATCAAAGCGTATATTCCAACTCCGAGATGCTTGCACCAGTCCATAAATGGATCACTGGAGCTTGCACACTTTGTTAGCACCTTTAGGATCGACAAAACCTTCTGGTTGCATCATATACAACTCTTCTTTAAGAAATCCATTAAGGAATGCAGTTTTGACATCCATTTGCCAAATTTCATAATCATAAAATGCGGCAATTGCTAACATGATTCGGACAGACTTAAGGATCGCTACGGGCAAGAAGGTCTCATCGTAGTCAACTCCTTGAACTTGTCGAAAACCTTTCACAACAAGTCGAGCTTTGTAGATAGTAACATTACCATCAGCGTCAGTCTTCTTCTTGAAAATCCATTTACTCTCTATGGCTTGCCGATCATCGGGCAAGTCAACCAATGTAAACACTTTGTTCTCATACATGGATCCCATCTTAGATTTCATGGCCACAAGCCATTTCGCGGAATCTAGGCTCATCATCGCTTCCTCATAGTTCGTAGGTTCGTCATGGTCTAGTAACATGACTTCCAGAACAGGATTACCGTACCACTCTGGTGCGGAACGTACTCTGGTTGACCTACAAGGTTTGGTAGTAACTTGATCTGAAGTTTCGTGATCATCATCATTAACTTCCTCACTAACTGGTGTAGATATCACTGGAACTGATTTCTGTGATGAACTACTTTCCAATTCGGGAGAAGGTACAATTACCTCATCAAGTTCTACTTTCCTCCCACTCACTTCTTTCGAGAGAAACTCCTTCTCTAGAAAGGATCCATTCTTAGCAACGAATATATTGCCTTTGGATCTGTGATAGAAGGTGTACCCAACACTCTCCTTCGGGTATCCTATGAAGACGCATTTCTCCGATTTGGGTTCAAGCTTATTAGGTTGAAGCTTTTTCACATAAGCATCGCAGCCCCAAACTTTAAGAAACAACAGATTAGATTTCTTGCCAAACCACAGTTCATATGGTGTCGTCTCAACGGATTTAGATGGTGCCCTATTTAATGTGAATGCAGCCGTCTCTAAAGCATAACCCCAAAACGATATTGGTAAATCGGTAAGAGACATCATAGATCGCACCATATCTAATAAAGTACGGTTACGACGTTCGGACACACCATTACACTGTGGTGTTCCAGGTGGCGTGAGTTGCGAAACTATTCCACATTGTTCCAAATGAAGATCAAACTCATAACTCAAATATTCATCTCCACGATCAGATCGTAGAAACTTTATTTTCTTGTTAAGATGATTTTCCACTTCACTCTAAAATTCTTTGAACTTTTCAAATGTTTCAGACTTATGTTTCATTAAGTAGATATACCCATATCTGCTCAAATCATCTGTGAAGGTCAGAAAATAATGATACCCGCCGCGAGCCTCAACACTCATCGGACCGCATAAATCAGTATGTATTATTTCTAATAAGTCAGTTGCTTGCTTCATTGTTCTGGAGAACGGAGTCTTAGTCATCTTGCCCATGAGGCATGGTTCGCAAGCATTAAGTGATTCATAATCAAGTGATTCCAAAAGCCCATCAGCATGGAGTTTTTTCATGCGCTTTACACCAATATGACCTAAACGGCAGTGCCACAAATAAGTTGCACTATTATTATTAACTTTGCATATTTTGGCTTCAATATTATGAATATGTGTATCACTACAATCGAGATTCAACAAAAATAGACCACTCATCAAGGGTGCATGACCTATAAATAGAACAACCATTATTCTCTGATTTAAATGAATAACCGTATCGCATCAAACAAGATCCAGATATAATGTTCATGCTCAACGCTGGAACCAAATAACAATTATTTAGGTCTAAAACTAATCCCGAAGGTGGATGTAGAGGTAGCGTGCCGACGGCGATCACATCGACTTTGGAACCATTTCCCACGCGCATCGTCACCTCTTCCTTTGCCAATCTTCGATTAATCTGTAGCCCCTGTTTCGAGTTGCAAATATGAGCTATAGAACCAGTATCAAATACCCAGACGCTACTACGAGCATTAGTAAGGTACACATCAATAACATGTATATCAAATATACCTTTCACTTTGCCATCCTTCTTATCCGCTAAATACTTGGGGCATGTCGGGGGTGTCGTGCGACATATGCCAAAGGATGGCTTATCATGGAGGGGGCTAATAATACGTCGCCGGTGCCAGGAAACGGGATGAGGCGTAGACATGCACGCCGGCGAATCTTACCCAGGTTCGGGGCTCTCCTAGGAGATAATACCCCTACTCCTGCTCTGCGGGGTCTCCGCATGATCACTCAAGCAACAATGGTGGCTACAAGCTTGCTCCTTGAGCTGTTTCTCTAGAGGGGGAAGAAGAGCAAGGCTAGCCCTAGCTTCCTCTCTCTATAGGGTGTGTGGATGAACTAGAGTCTGAACCCTTTGCATGGGCGCTCTGGGGGGTTTATATAGGCCTACCCCCAAGGGGTACAAAGGTAATCTAGCCGGGTGTAGGCCTCAGCTGTCAGTGTCAACGGTCACCGGCTTCTCCGCCGGCCGCTGGGGCCCGCCGCCTGGTGGGCCCCGTCGGCTGTCTCGTACCTGACCGACAGGCCGCGCCCGCCGCTCGCGGGTCTTGCTGGCTGCTCAACACTGTAGTGATGCCTGTAATGATGAATGCTTTGTCGGGAGGGGCGTGGCTACAGTACCGCCGCCTGGCGAGCGATCACTGTAGCCATTCCCCGTCCCTTCTGGTTAATGGCGCATAAACTCCAAGAAGAGGAAGGCCGCCTGGTCTGGGGCCGGCCTTCCTACGAGCCGACTGGTCTGGGCTCGCCGCCTTCTAGCTCCTTGTGGATAGGTAGGGCCTGCCGCTTGCGGTCCGTACCGACAGCCCGTCGTGGGAGCATGGCTCCCTCTGACAGGGGTGATGTCATGGGCTGCGTGGCAACAATGCCGCGCCGGATGGGAGATCTCCGTCTGGTACGACGCACTGTGGCCACGCTTGGCCCCAGATTCAGGGGTGGCAAGGCATGCTGTAGCCACGCCCTATCTCATCGCATTTATGTGGGTGCAAACTTTGAGGACGCCTAGGGCCGCCTGCTAGGAGCCGGCCTCTCTGGAGGCCGCCTGCGAGGAGCCGGCCCACCTCATGGCCGCCTGCTGGGCTTTGTCATCTCCTGGCAGCCGGCCGCTTGGACCAGCCGGCCGCGAGGAGGCGGCGCTTGGCTCTTTGAATCTTGAGGGAGCAGCAGGCCCCGATGTCTTGAAGCGCCATGGGGGGCGATGAGGCTACCCGTGGCCAATTACTCCGACAGTAGTCCCCGAAGCTGATGAGGCTCTGTGGCTGGTGAAAGGAAGGAGCCTCGGCAGCTTTTTACTCCGAGTGCTTCATTGATCTTGCTCCGTCCGTCTTCCGTCGTACCGACTGCTAGGAGTCGGATATGTCCAGGCTGGCCGTCTGGTGGTTTTTGAAATGTCTTGGCGGGAGCTCGGTGGTGCGCCAGCCTAGCGCCAGTCTTGCCGCCTGTCAACTGCACGCCACGTGTCACCAGCCGGCCAGGCCGCCTGCCAGCCCACGCGCGTGATGGGACATCACCGCAGGCCGGGGCCCACCACTACCGGGCCTCGGCACGCGCGCGGATCCGTTGTGGCCGAGGCAAACGGTTGGGATTCCGTGGCGTGATTACTCCACGCCGTTACTGCGCGGTTAATGCGGGGTCGTGGGGTTGTGGGCACAGTTAATCCCACGATCCCCATGCCCTATCCCCTCGGCTTCGCAGCCTATAGGGCTATAAATAGGGGGAGGAGGGGCGGCATTAGCACGCGCGCCCTCCTCGCCCTTTGCCATCTCTTTCTTCCTTCCTTTCTTCGCTGCTGCGACGCCTCTGCCCTTCGCCGAAACGCCGCCGCAGCTCATCACCGTAGAGCCTTTCTCCTCCGCGGCGTTGCCGTTCTCCCGTGGGTTCGCCCATCTCTTGCCGTGTCGTGCCTTCATCGAGCTCCAAGCTCTCATGGCGCGCGACAAGGCGAATTCTGGTGCCTGGGACGGCTCCAACGTCCACCAGGACCACCTCGACTTCCTCCGCAACACGCGATGGTTACCCGGTGCAGGCTATGTAGAGGTATGCGTCCCACCGGCGAAAGAAATCTCGCCGGCGCCGCAAGACGGCGAACGCGTCGTCTTTCAGTCTCACTTTCTCCGTGGCTTCGGCCTGCCGGCTAGCGGCTTTCTCCGCTCCTTCCTCCAATTCTATCACCTCCAGCCGCACCACCTCACACCGAACACGATGGTGCTGCTATCGGCCTTCGTCACGCTATGCGAGGGCTACCTCGGCATTCTCCCCACTCTCGAGCTGTGGGGAGAGTTCTTCTACACCAAGCTCGGTGTCTCCGCCAAGGACGAGGCGGCTCAGTGTGGCGCCTTCGTCGTGGTGCGGCGCCCAGGAGCCGGCAACTGCTTCCCGACCATCACCTTGACCCAGTCCATCAAGCTGTGGCAGAAGTCGTACTTCTATGTGAAGAACGTCAACCCGCCGCTGGACTTTGTTAACCTGCCGGCCTATGAAGCCGGCCCACCGGCCGAGCCGCGCACCAATTGGACCTTCAAGCCGAAGCACCTGTCGCCCGCCTCCACCGCCGTCGTCGCCAGGCTTAAGGAGATGACGGAATTGGAGGGCCTCCAGGCGTCCGACTTGTTGACCGCCTTCGTGGTGCGTCGGGTTCTCCCCTTCCAAGGCCGGCCTCACATTATCAGCCGGATAAGTGGGTACCGAGACCCGTGCCGGCTGTCCACCCAGGAGATGCCGGCCACGGAGGTGGCCCGCATGGTGAATGAGATCGCGAACCTCAAGCTTTCGAAGTCGGACTGGTAGTTCGGCAAGCGGCCGTACTCCCGCGCGCATCCGCCTCCTGCCGTAAGCTCCCGACTCTCCTTTCTTTCTTGGTCTTTTCTTCTTCTGCCGAGTTCTGCTTTGCCGACTGATCAGTCGGACGTGTCGCAGCTCCTCACGACCCAGCAGGCAGCCGACGCCCCGGTGCAAGGCCAGGAATTCCTGCCGGACCGATCGGTGAGTGACGCGGACGACCCCGACTTGGGGGCGGCCGCCTTGGAAGACGGCGCCACAGGCGGTGGCGACGGGCAGGAGGCTCCGGTGGAGGAGGCGGCGTCGAGACATGGCCGGATGATGACGAGGAGGAAACTGAGCCGCGCCACCCGCCGACTGCTAACAGGGCAGGGGCGAGCTCCTCAGGTGCGGGTGGCGCACCGAAGCGTCGAGCCGGCACGCAGCTGCAAGGCGGCCGGCCGAAGAAGCCCAAGGGCTCGGCCGCGGCGACCAGGCGGGAGGAGGCCGCCGCGAAGGCAGCCCGGTTCCAGAAGGCCCCGAAGCAGCCGCCGACGGTGTCCACGTAAGTGCTTGTTCTTCCTTGTGTTTTCCTTTGTCTTTTCTGTGTCTCTTTGTAAACCTTTTGTCTTGTGCGAACAGAGCTCCGCTCTCTCTTGAGGGGTCGACCTCCGCCTCCATCATCGGAGGGACGGAGGGTTCCGCCAACGCCCGCCGCATAGACCCGCTCGCCGACCTCCGGGAGGCGACGGAGAAGAACGCGCGGGAGGCGCGCGAGGAGAAGGAGCAGGCGGAGAAGGCGAAGGCGAACGCGGCCAAGGCGGCGCAGGAGGAGGCAGACGCGGCGGCCAAAGCCCAGGCCGACGCTGCGGCCAAGGCCCGGGAGGAGGAGGCGACCAAGGCCCAGGCGGACGCGGCCGCCAAAGCACAAGCGGGAGCAGCCGCGGGTGTCCAGGCTCCACAGCTGGTCATTCCGCTGTGCTCCATGCCGCCGGCGACAGGGATCCCGACGCCGACTGGAGGGGCCAACAACGATCAGCCGGTCATGGAGAGGGAGGGAGGCGACGCCGTCATCCCGAGGACGGAGGCGTCCCAGCAAGCACCGGCTGCCGAGGCTCAGGGCAGTCGCCCTAACGCATCGTCGGCGCCTCGAGGTGGGGGCGACTCCCGTCGTTCGCACTCCGATGCGCCGGCGTGTGATGAAGGCGACTTCAGCGCCGCGGCCTCAGGAAGTCGGAGCCTCCAGCTCGTCGGCCCGAGAAGTGGAGGCCACTAGTGCCGTCCCGCGGGAGTGAACGTCTGGGGGCGGGACGGCATCCTAATCAAGTCTGCACAGGAAGTCCACTCCCTGCTTCAGGCCCAAGGTGACGCCCTCCAGGACTATACGAAGAAGTTTTTGGCGTCGCGAGCCGCCGTCTGGGTATGCTCTTTATGCCTTTGCTTTCAATCTTCGCAATCTTTTGTGGGGGCGCGCCAGCGCACCCACTGGGTGTAGCCCCCGAGTTCCGGGCCGGTTGCTGAGCAGGCGGCTCGGAACTTAAAGGCAAGTTCCAAATGCTGACCATTGATTCTATGGCAGGACTACCACAACATTCGCGTGGCCCCCGAGATTCGGGCCGACTGCTGAGCAGTCGGGTCGGATCTTCCGGCAACTACTTCTTTCTTTGTTGATTTGCTGATCTCTTCTCACCCTTGTCTTCTGCAGGTGCCAATGCCACCTTGCGGCAGCAAATGGGCGAAGCTCAAACCGCGCTGCACACCAAGGAGGAAGAGCGCCTCAAGATGGAGCAGGAGCGAGACTGCCTGGCCAAGCAGCTGGCTGACCAGGCGGACAAGCACTAGGCGGAGCTGCAGAAGCTCAAAGACATGGAGGAGGCTCTGCAGGCCGACTTCAAGACTCATCACTCGAACTGGGTTGACAAGGAGAAGGCCCTGTCGGCCGGCTATGGCGAGATCGAGGACATGCTCGATGGTAAGTTCCTCTTTTCCTTCTTCTTCCTGCCGGTTTGTCCTGCAAGCCGGCCTCCGACTTCTCACATTTTTCTTCTTTCCTTGAGCAGAGTATTTCCCTGGCTACTCCGTTGCCGCCAGCCAAGCCGTCGAGGCTCATCGCGACGAGCGGAGGCTGGCTGGCGCGACAATCGCGCCCAACGCCCCTCGGACCCTTGCCGAGCAGATGCTCTGTTGGAAATATGCCCTAGAGGCAATAATAAAATGGTTATTATTGTATTTCCTTGTTCATGATAATTGTCTATTGTTCATGCTATAATTGTATTAATTGGAAACCGTAATACATGTGTGAATACATAGACCACAACATGTCCCTAGTAAGCCTCTAGTTGACTAGCTCGTTGATCAATAGATGGTTATGGTTTCCTGACCATGGACATTGGATGTCATTGATAACGGGATCACATCATTAGGAGAATGATGTGATGGACAAGACCCAATCCTAAGCATAGCACAAGATCGTGTAGTTCGTTTGCTAAGAGCTTTTCTAATGTCAAGTATCGTTTCCTTAGACCATGAGATTGTGCAACTCCCGGATACCGTAGAAATGCTTTGGGTGTACCAAACGTCACAACGTAACTGGGTGGCTATAAAGGTACACTATAGGTATCTCTGAAAGTGTCTGTTGGGTTGGTACGAATCGAGACTGGGATTTGTCACTCCGTATGACGGAGAGGTATCTCTGGGCCCACTCGGTAATGCATCATCATAATGAGCTCAATGTGACTAATGAGTTAGCCACGGGATCATGCATTACGGAACGAGTAAAGTGACTTGCCGGTAACGAGATTGAACGAGGTATGGGGATACCGACGATCGAATCTCGGGCAAGTAACGTACCGATGGACAAAGGGAATTGTATAAAGGATTGAAAGAATCCCCGAGATCGTGGTTCATCCGATGAGATCATCATGGAACATGTGGGAGCCAATATGGGTATCCAGATCCCGCTATTGGTTATTGGCCGGAGAGGTGTCTCGGTCATGTCTGCATGGTTCCCGAACCCGTAGGGTCCACACACTTAAGGTTCGGTGACGCTAGAGTTGTTATGGGAAATAGTATGTGGTTACCGAAGGTTGTTCGGAGTCCCGGATGAGATCCCGGACATCACGAGGAGTTCCGGAATGGTCCGGCGGTGAAGATCGATATATTGGAAGAAGGGTATTGGAGTCCGGAAGTGTTCCGGGGGTACCAGGCTATGGCCAGCATGACCGAAAGGTGTTCCGGGAGCCCCGGCAAGTGTTGGAGGGCCTCATGGGCCAAAGGGGAAGGGGCAAACCAGCCCACTAAGGGGTGGTGCGCCCCTCACACCCTTTCCCGCGTTACTTGGGGAGGTGGGGCGCCTCCACCTGGCTTGGGAGGCATGCCTACACCTGCTTGGCTTGGGGGGCAAGTCTCCCTAGGATTTTCCCTAGGGAGATCCAATTTGCTTGGCCGCCGCCCCCTAGGGGAAACCCTAGGGCGCCTCCCCTCTCCCCTTGCCCCTATATATAGTGGAGGGGTGGGAGGGCAGCCGCACCTCTTCCCTGGCGCAGCCCTCCCTCCTCATACACCTCCTCCTCCTCCTCCGCAGTGCTTAGCGAAGCTCTACCAGAGAACCACGAGCTCCATTGCCACCACGCCGTCGTGCTGCTGGAGTTCTCCCTCAACTTCTCATCTCCCCTTGCTGGATCAAGAAGGAGGAGACGTCCCCGGGCTGTACGTGTGTTGAACGCGGAGGCGCCGTCCGTTCGGCGCTAGATCGGATCTTCCGCGATTTGAATCACCGCGAGTACGACTCCATCAACCGCGTTCTTGTAACGCTTCCCCTTAGCGATCTTCAAGGGTATGAAGATGCACTCCCTCTCTCTCGTTGCTAGCATCTCCTAGATTGGTCTTGGTGACACATAGGAAAATTTTGAATTATTGCTACGTTACCCAACATGCTCGCCATACTAGCCCGTCTCCAGCCGGCGCATCGGGCTCTCCGTTGTCTTCAGCGCGCTGGAGCCCAGGTGGTCTCTGTCCTCTGGCCAGGTACTCCCATTCTACGCACCGCCAGCCGGACCTCCGACTGGTTGGAGGTGGCCATTGGCCGCTTCGAGGCCTGGAAAGGCTCTTCCACCCGGGCAGGTGCACGGCGAGCCCTGGAGTTTGTCAAGGGGTGGTACCCTGGGCTGAACTTGGACCAGCTGGCCACTCTCCGTGCCGAAGCCGACGAGGAGTTAGAGTTGGTGGCGCCCCAGCTCTATCACCACGCCGCGGCGATCGCCGAGTACATGGACACCAGCGTCTTCCTCCCCGAGCTAGACGAAGCGGGTGCCGAGGTGCCGCCTAACTGGTTCGGGCTGAACCCAGAAGGCGGTGAGGACTCGGTGGAGGAGATCGCCTCCAGCGATGAGGGCGAGGAGGAGGAGGAGGAGGATGAGGACGAGGACGGTGAAGATGACGCGTCGGATGGTGGAGACGACGACCGGCCTCAGCCTGACCAAGTCTCGACCACTGGACGGAGCGCCGGCGAGCCGACTGCTGCCGACGCTGACCAGGCCGACACCCACCAGGCGGCCGCTCCACCACCCGGAGCCTCTACCTCCGCCGACCCCTCCGATCTGGCTGCTGCTCCTCTGGCCTAAGCGGCCAAGTTATCTTTCCTTTTCCTGTTTGTAACCGCTTGAACAAAAATTGTTAAGTCCACGCAGTTCCACCCGCTACGGGTGTATTCAAACTCCGTTGAATGCTGGCCAAGGGCCTTTTGCTGTAAAAATTGTCTTTTTCCGATTTCTGACTTGTCTTGCTTTTCTACTCCTTTGGCTTTTTCCTTTGCCGCCTTCCCTTGGCTGCCGCCTTGCCAGCCGGATAGCCGCTCTATGGTCTGTGGCTGGATCAAGTACTTGGCCGTTTTTGGGAAGGCAAGTACTTTAGTCGTTTGGTAGAGTGTAGCAAATTAAGTTAGAAACCGGCCGGCCGGCTGCTCATCGGCCGGTCAGCGGAGTGAAGAGCCGACTTGGCCTATGCAAATGTTGTAGTCCTTAGTCATTTTTCATGTGGGCACCGTTTCCTGCATTTATGTCTTGCCGGCCGGACAGTCGCTCTGCGAGCTGCGGCTTATGGCAAGGGAGGGCTTAGGTGCCGGCACACTACTTGTCTGACTGCAGGTAGCATTGACATAGTACAAGGCGGCAAGCCCCCGGGCCGACTGGTCGAACCCGGTACCAGGCAGAATAATGCAATAACACATTCATGGGCATAGAACTTATCATATAGATAAAAGGGGTAGCCCCCGAGTGCTCCTCGAGGGCCCTGATGTCTTGTACTTAATACAAAAGGTAGCGTGGTACATACTGAATCAACTGTAAAATCTTCGGAGAAGATTTGCGTTCCATGGGCGCTCCAATTCCTTGCCCGAATCGTCTCTCTTGCCTGCTCTGGGCTTCTGCTCGTCGATGAGGTAGTAGGAGTCGTTGCCCAATGCCTTGCTGATGATTAAGGGGCCTTCCCAAGGGGCCGAGAGCTTGTGTTGGCCGGCTGTTCGCTGGATCAGCTGGAGCACAGGGTCTCCCTCTTGGAAGGATCTTGGCTTGACTTTCCGGCTATGGTAGCGGCGTAAACTCTGCTGGTAGATGGCGGACCGGCCGAGGGCCAACAGCTGGCCCTCTTCCAGCAGATCAACGTCGTCTTCTCGTGCCTCTTTCGCCTCAGCCTCCATGTACATGGTGACGCGAGGTGAGTCAAACTCAATGTCAGTTGGGATGACAGCCTCGGCACCGTACACGAGAAAGAATGGAGTGAAACCAGTTGATTTGTTTGGAGTGGTGTGGAGGCTCCAAAGGACGGCCGGCAGCTCGTCGATCCAGCAGCCGGCCGACCGCTCCAGAGGCTCGACCAGTCGGGGCTTGATTCCGGAGAGGATGAGGCCGTTTGCTCGCTCGACTTGGCCGTTTAACTGCGGGTGGGCAAGGGACGCTAAGTCCAGTTGGATGCCCTGCCTTGCGCAGAAATGGGCTAAGGCTCCTTTGGAAAAATTTGCCCCATTGTCGGTGATGATGCTGTGTGGTACTCCGTACCGGGTGGTGATGTCTACAATGAAGGTCACAGCAGTCAGACCATCCAACTTCTTGATTGGCTTTGCTTCAATCCACTTGGTGAACTTGTCCATGGCAACGAGCAGACGGGTCATGCCGCCGCGTGCTGTCTTGAGTGGTCCCACCATATCCAACCCCCAGACCGCAAAGGGCCAAGCCAGGGGGATGGTTTTGAGTGCAGAAGCGGGTAGATGTTGCTGGGAGCTGAACTTCTGACACCCTTTGCAATGCTTGACAAATTTCTTGGTATCTTCCAACGCAGTCGGCCAAAAGAAACCATGGCCGAAAGCCTTGGCAACAAGGGATATGGAGGCCGCATGGTGGCCGCACTCGCCTTGGTGGATATCTTTGAGGATTGATTGGCCTTTCTCTAATTCTACGCAGTGCTGGAAGACTCCAGTCACACTGCGCCTGACGAGCTCTCGGTTTACTATCGTGTAGGCTCCTGCTCGGTGCTGCACTTGCCGGGCCGAGATCTCATCGGCCGGCAGCTCTCTGTTCACCAGAAACTTGAGGATGGGCTCTGCCCATGACGGTGCTTGAATTTCTTCTACTGCCACTATGACCACATGTACGAGGGTGGTTGGGTTGGGAGGCGGCGGGTTGGAATCGATTGCCGCTTGGTGCGTTACTGAAGTCCCCGGGCCGACTGCTGCAGCCCCCGGGCCGGGTTGTGAAGTCCCCGGGCCGGGTGCGACTGCTGCAGTCCCCGAGCCACTTGGTGAAGTCCCCGGGCCGACTGCTGCAGCCCCCGAGCCGCGTGGTGAAGTCCCCGGTCCGACTGCTGCAGCCCCCGGGCCGGGTGCGACTGCCGCAGTTCCCGCGCCGCCTGCTGAAGTCCCCGGGCCGGCTGCTGCAGCCCCCGAGTCGGATCCGACTGCTTCGGGAGGAGCCGGCACGAATTTGGACTCAGATTCTAGAGAAGGCTTGATCGACGGCTTGCGGAGGCACTGAAGGGAAACACCAGCTAGTATTGCTTGACGGGTGGAGCCGATCCGTACCAAGGCGTCTGCCTGCTCATTGTCATTTCATGGCACGTGAAGGAACTCACACCCTTCAAAGTATCCGCTGAGTTGCTGGATGAGGAAACGGTAGCTCACCATGTTTGCATCATTGGCGTCCCAGTCACCAGACGACTGTTGGACCACCAAGTCGGAGTCGCCGTAGCACAGGATCCGGTAGATGCCGATCTCTTTGGCCAGCCGGAGGCCGTGTATTAGTGCTTCATATTTGGCTACATTGTTGGAGGCGGCGAAATGGATTTGCAGTGTGTATCTGAGCTTGTTGCCTTTGGAAGAAGTGAGAACAATGCCGGCTCCCAAGCCGGTGCGCATCTTTGAGCCATCGAAGTGCATCCGCCAATGAGTGGAGTCTGGAGCTGGCGGCAGGTACCGGGTCTCGGCCCAGTCAACAAGGAAGTCGGCCAGTGCTTGGGACTTGATGGCGGTGCGTGGCTGGTAAAAGATGGTGTATGGGGCCAACTCGATGGCCCATTTGGCCACCCGGCCCGATGCATCTCTGTTGCCAATGATCTTGGCAAGTGGGGCAGTGCAGACAACCGTGATTGGGTGCTCTTGAAAGTATGGCTTCAGCTTCTTGGCAGCAAAGTGCACGTCGTAGCACATCTTCTTGTAGTGAGGGTAGTTCTGCATCGAGGTTGATAGCACCTCGCTCAAATAGTACACGAGCCTCTAGACCGGCTGTGCTCTTCCATCTTCTGGGCGCTCTACCACCATAACAGTGCTGACCACCCGGCTGGTGGCGGCGATGTAAGAGCATCTCCAGCCGCGCCCCCAACAAGGCCCCCCAGGCGACTTTTCGGCCGCCGGCACCAAAAAATCGGCCCGGTCGTGCCCCCAAGGGCCCAATTTTCGCCGGCTCGGGCCGAAATTGGCGCCGGCGGACCCAACCCGAACCCGGCGTGCTGGGGGGCGTCGGGCGAATCATTTTTGGCGCGAAAGAGCCGCGGGCCCTCCTTGCCAGCGACTCATCTCGCTTCTCGCCACTTTGTTGTCCTCATCGCCTCGTTTCCCACGGCGAATCAATCCCAAAGCTGCCGCACGCTGCCGCGCCGGTCAGCCTCCGCCATTGATGCCTCACGAGCGGCGCAGTGAAGACGAGACGACGCGCGTCCCCTCGCATGCCATGCTTAAACGCGGCGGCCACGCGTGCGCGCGGCGCCTCCGCCTATATAAGCCGACCCCCAGCGCGCCGGTGGCACGCATAGAGTCTCCACCGCCGACGCGCCCTTTCTCCCCCCTTCCTCCCTCTCCTCTCGCCGTCTCCAGTTCAAAGAATGGCCGAATGCTTCCCAGGCGACGGCGCAGCAGCGAACGGCTTCGGCTGCCGCCACCTTCACGAGGACGAAGCTCGACTCCTCTTTGAGGCCGAGTACCCGGTCCCGCCGGACATGCGGGTGCCCGGGGCGTGGAGAATCAGCGCCGGCGGGGTCCCGGTGCCACCACCGCCCACCGGGGCGGCGCAGCGTGCGGAGATCGTGCGTATCCGCGCCTCCCTGTCGCGGGCGGCAAGGGAGGGGCCACGCTACGTCCCCGACAGCCCGCTCTTGGAGCCATACTTCCGCCGCCGTCACGCCGAGCAGCTCGAGGCCACCAACGGCGTCGTGCCCTCCGGCAGGCTCAACTCCGAGGGGCGGCGCCGATGGTGGGGCGTGCCCGGCCGCACGCTGGAGGCCGTCCTCGAGTACATCGAGGGTGGCAACACGCCGAGGCTGGAGTACCCTGACCCCCTGTCCTTCTCTCGCCGCCATGGGAGCTCGTGGACGCCGAGGCGCATGGACCCCGGGGCGTCCTCCTCCTCATCCGGTCGGTCGACCGGCTCTCCCTGCCTCCGCCCCGTCAAGCCGGAGCCCCAGGACACGCCTGTCAGCCGGCGCACCCGCAGCTCCAGTGTCCGCATCGCCGACTCCACCCCCGCCTCAGGCCGCCTCGTCCTCGTCGCACCCAAACCGGAGCCCAGCCTCGCCCCGGAGTACGAGGAGATAGCCAGGCGCGACTTCTCCGACGAGGACGCCCTACGGTGGGCGCGCGACGACTACCTCCGCAACGAGATGGTCCGGCAGCACTGAGCCCTGGAGGATATAGCCGCCCGCAAACGTGGGCGCGAGGACGAGCACGGCGTCGTGATCCTCGATAGCGACAAGGACGAGGACGCCCCCGGACCGTCCAACCCGCCGCGCCAACTGGGGGAGGGTTGCAGCAGGGACAGCGGCCAAGGCGGAGGCGACGACGACGACGACGACGGCGACTACACGCGGTTCTACAGCCTCCTCGGCATGTAGAACTGCAAGGGCGGCGGGCGGCGAGGAGCGGCGAGGGAGACGGCGAGGAGCAGACTAGTAGCCTTTTTTTCTTTTTTGTAAAGTATTTTAAATATGAACGAACTCGCCGAAGTTTGGTTTAATTTGCGCCGTGTTTGTGACAAAATTTAAGTTTTCAAAAAAACGTGGGCGCCGCGACTGGGGGGCATCATGCCCCGAGCACACGGTTTAGCGCCAGTGTGCCCACAGGGGGCGATTTTGAGCGCCTCCTGGGGGGCCAATGGCTGGAGATGCTCTAAAGGTACATAGGTTCTTTAGCAGCCGGAGCCGCCAAGACAGGCGGCGTGGTCAACATCTTCTTCAGCTGGAGAAAAGCTTCATCCGCCTTGTCATTCCACTCGAAATGAGTGGTCTTCTTCATGAGCTGGTACAGGGGAAGAGCCTTCTCGCCTAGCTGACTGATGAAGCGGCTGATGGATGCCAAACAGCCGGTGAACTTCTGGACGTCTCTCAGTCGGGTGGGCTTCTCCATCCTCTCGATGGCCTTGATCTTCACAGGGTTGCACTCGATGTCGCGCTCTGAGACCAGGAAGCCGAGGAGCTGGCCGACTGGTACTCCAAAGATGCATTTCTCTGGGTTGAGCTTGATATGAAACCGGCGCAGATTTTCAAAAGTTTCCTTGAGATCTTCCAAGAGGGTACCGCGCTTCTCCGTCTTCACCACAATATCGTCTACATAGACGTGGGCATTTCTGCCGAGCTGCTTGAGGAGACACTTCTGCATGCAACGCTGGAATGTGGCACCATCATTTCTCAAGCCGAATGTCATGGTCAGGTAGCAGAAGGCTCCGAATGGTGTGATGAAGGCGGTCTTCAGGCGGTCTGCCGGGTTCAACTTGATCCGGTGGTAACCTGAGTAGGCATCCAAGAAACTCAACAGCTCGCATCCGGCTGTGGAGTCTATCACTTGGTCAATCCGGGGTAACGCAAACAGATCCTTGGGGCATGCTTTGTTGAGACTAGTGTAATCAATGCACATGCACCACTTGTTGTTCTTCTTCAGTACAAGGACTGGGTTGGCAAGCCATTCTGGGAAGAAAACTTCCATGATGAAGGCGGCTGCCAACAGGCGGGCGATCTCTTCACAAACAATTCTTCTCTTCTCCTTCGACAGTCGGCGGAGAGGCTATCTGACTGGTTTGGCGTCTGCTCTAACATGTAGCTTGTGCTCGGTGAAATCCGTCGGAACACCTGGCATGTCTTTGGGAGGCCATGCAAAGATGTCCCGATTCTCACGGAGGAAATCGACAAGCTCGCTTTCCTAGTTGCTATCAAGGTTGGCACCTATGACAGCGTGCCTCTCTGGGTGCTCTGGGTCCAAGGGGATCTTCTTTGTTTCTTTGGCTGGCTTGAAGGAGCCCTCAGTTTCTGACTCTTTGGGCTCTGGTGACAGGTCCGGCTGCTTGCCTGCCATGGCCACCACCCGGTCGAGGAGCTTCTTCTCAGCCACAATCATGAGGGACTCGGCCAGCCGGCTGCTGGCTGCAGCACAGGCGGACGACTTCTCATAGTCCCCATTGATCGTGATAATGCCCTTGGTTCCTGGCATCTTCATCTTGAGGTAGGTGTAATGAGGCACCGCCATGAACTTGGCTAGGGCAGGCCGGCCTAGGAGCACATGGTAAGGACTCTCTAGGTCAACCACTTCGAACCAAATTGCTTCTCGGCAGAAATGATCCTTGTCTCCGAAGAGGACATCTATCTTGACTTTGCCGATTAGTGAGCAGGACAAGCCGGGCACAATGCCATGAAACACAGTCCGACTGGGCTGCAGCTGCTTCTCTTTGATCTTCAACTTCTCCATGGTGTCGCGGTAAAGGATGTTGATGCTGCTACCGCTGTTTATCAGAATCTGGGAGAAACGAGCAGCTCGCCTCTCTGTTGCAAGGGTGGCATCCAATACCAGGGCATAAGAACCTGGGAGGGCATCACTTCCGTGTGGTTAGCTCAGCTCCAACTGATAGGCCTCTCAGAACAGTGCATGAATTCTGGAGCAGTTGAGGCAACTGCGTTCACTTCTCGGTGTTGCTGACGCCGGCTGTGTCTATCATTGGCAATGCTAGTGAAGACAACGTAAGCACCATGCTCTTCAGGGTAATCATCTTGGATTGCGCCGACTGCTGCACGGGCGGCCGACTGCTGGGGAGGTGGAGCCGGCGGGCCAGTAGGTGGTGGGGGGAGTCCTTCTCCCTTGGCGATGCGGACAAGCCAGTGGAATTTCTAAGTTGTATGGTTGGACGGCTTCGCCCCGCTATGGAACTGGCATGGGGCATCGAGGGTCTGCTCAAAGGAGAAAGCGGGCAACCAAACTGGCTTGCCGCCCTTCTGGCGCTTGGGGAGGGGTTGTCCTTCAGGTTGTTGGTCCTTGACTATCGCCACCCGCCGGCTGGTGGAAGCCGGCTGCTGGGCCTTGCGCTTGTTGTCGTTCGGCTGCTGGCACTGACTGTTGTCTCCAGCCGGCGTCCGAGGAGCCGGAGGGAGCACCTTCCCAGAAGTATCCACGCGGAGCTCCGACTTCATGGAAGAGTCGGCAGTGGCGTACTTGTCTGCTATGATCAGCAGCTCGTCGAGTGTGGCCGGCTTGTTGCAGAGAAGTCGGTGCTTGATTAAGGTGCCCTCTCGGCACCCGGCAGTGAAGTACTCGATTGCTTGGACCTTGTGCACCCCTTCGTAGGAGTTGCGCAGTTCAGCCCACCGCGTTAGGTAGTCGCGGGTACTCGCTGGGGCCTTGGACGCACAGTGAGAGCTGGCGAGGCTTGGGCGACCGCTTGTAGGCGTTGGTGAAGTTGCGGACGAAGACTTCAGTGAAATCTACCCAGCTGTTGATGCTGTGGGGCTTCAGGCTGTTTAGCCATGTCCGGGCCGTGCCCTGGAGCATGAGCGGAGCGTACTTTACGGCAACACGCTTGTTGCTGTTCGCTATGCTGATGGTCGTGGAGTAGTCGACCAGCCAGTCCTCCGGCTTCACAGAGCCGTTGTACTTGGGCGTATCTCGTGGAAGCTTGAACCCTTTGGGAAAGGGCTCGTCGTGGATGCGGGGGCCGAAACAAGGCGGCCCAGCGTGTCTTCTTCTTCTAGCGCCAGGGATCGATTGAGATGGTTGATCCGGCGGCGGGCGTCGTTCTCTCCGATTCCCTCTCAACGGCCCAGCCGGTCGCCGAGAGTTGGGTGGTCAATAGGCGGCGGGGAAGCACGCCTCTCCCTCCGAGGAGGAGGAGGAGGCGGACAATCATCCTGTAGCGACCCGACCTCAAACGGTCAAGTCTCTATGCTTCAGTGTCATCCCTGGATCGGTAATGCTGACACACACAGTATTCGAAGGATTTATAACAGAGTAGCAATCACACACTTATTACATCGAATGTCTCAAAAGAGAACTTATTACAATAAATATGGCTTAAGGCCATCTAATACGATAACAGCGGAAGGCTTGGATGATAAAGTGAGTCCATCAACTCCAACGGCATAGCTGAGCTGCACGGCAACGACCTAACGAACCTTACTCCTCGTTTGAAAAGTCTGCAACATAATGCGTTGCAGCCCGGAAATGGGTCAGCACATGGAATATGCTGGCAATATAACACAGTAGAGCAAGAACAGAATAATGCTATTACTACATGCATATTTGGCTGGTGGAAAGCTCTATGGTTATAGTTTTGCGAAAAGCCAATTTTTCCCTACAACAAAGGAATAAGTTTTATTTTAACTATCATGGTAGTTGAAACATCATTGAGAAGGTTCCTCCAACTCAATCCCAATTAAAAGTAATTATCAACCCAACAATATTAATTTAGAGTGATGAGATACTTAGGGTAATCCAAGTACTAGATACTCAAGATGTCCATAACCGGGGACACGGCTAACCATGATTAGATTGTACACTCTGCAGAGGTTTGCGCACTTTTCCCCACAAGACTCGATCTCCTCCGTTGGATTTCTCGCACTACATGGTGTTTGAGAAACGGATGACCGAGACACAGTCTTTCAGAAACATTAACTCTTTACTCCGGGCAGACCATACCAACCTACATCCCTCTACCTGCTGATCCACCTCTTCAAGAGCTCATGCAACCTACTCAACTATGCTAGAGCCCATAATAGCTTGTGGCTGCACACGGAAGTTTCTAGCATGAAAATATCTCAGTTCCCTTTGAGCCTGGGTGGCGGACCTTAGGATTATCACACGGGTACTCCGGGATATCCTAGGACAACACTGGATTCTCCAGGTGCCCGACAAGCAATCCACCCAGATGTGTATTAAAGTTGCCACCTTAAGTTGAACCATTAATTAAATCATCTCACATCTGTCATGGATTCACTCACCCAAACCACGTCTACGAGCATAGCATAGCAATATAAGCAATACGTAGAAGTAACTCCCAAGGGTTTGAATATAACAGGGCAATAGGTTCTACCTCATCAACTACTTCCCAATACCCACAAGTTAATCACATCCTAGTCATGCAATGTTTGAGGATTGGAACTAATGCATAAAAACTGGGTATGAAAGGAGTATGATCAATGTGTTACTTGCCTTGCTGACGATCCGCAATACCTAGGGACTCGTAGTAGCACGCTTCACACTCCGGGAATTCTATCGCAAACAAACAATAGCATACATAAGCATTCAAGCAAAGATGCACGGGCAAACTCAAATAAGAAGAATTGACCAGAAATTTTAACTTAAGAACTCCGGTTTGCGAAAAGAATCAAATCAAACGGAGCAACGAAACTCAAACTGCGAAAGGAACAAGATCCGTTTACTAATCTGAACTAAAGTCAAATTTTATAGTACCAAAATCTTGTTCAAGTTGATTAAACAGAAAGATGGTTTCGAGACGAAGATCTAGGCGCTTGAATGGCCTGATTCCGATAAACGAGCGAAAAGATAAACTGAAACGAAAATCGGATCAGAAATCGCGATCGAAAAATCGCGAAAAATCCGAGAAAAAGAAAAACTGACGAACAGGCTAACGAACAAACGTTCGCTGTCTGCGGCTAACGAGTGAACACCGTTCGTTAAAACGAACATACGAACGAACGTCTGCTAAATAAACTAAGCCGAGAAAAAAATAAAACCGGTCTATTAAAAACGAAAACCAGGGTTTTCTAGAAAACCGACGGCGGCGGCTACCTCGTCGGATCCGGCGGGGCTGGGTGGCGTCGGCGGCGCTGGGCCGGCGACGCGGCAAGCGGCGGCTGCAGGCGGCGGGCGGCGGCGGTGGCAAGCGGCGGCGGCGGCTGCTGCTGCTGCGGGTGCGGGCGGCGGCAGGACGGGGTGGTGGCGGCGGGGCGGGGCGGCATATAAGGGGGGGGGCGGGGTCGGCATGGGGAAGGGGAAACCGGGGCGGCGGCGGACTCCCCGTACTCCGGCGGAGTCCGGTGCGGGCACGGGCGCGCGGGGGAAGGCGGTGGCGGCGCGGCGGGCCGGCCTGGCTCGGCTGGGCTTCGGCCCAGTCGGGCGCTAGAGTTTTTTTTTAATAATTTCGCCGAAACTTAAATAAATCCTAGAAACATAAATAAAAATCTAAAAATACCAAAACAAATTTTCACCGTCTAAATAAAATATTTAGAACAAGATGAACATTTTCTTGGCCCTAAAATGCAATTTGAAAAACGTGCAATTTTTCTAATGCAAATAAAATAGCAATAAAATTCGAATAAAATCAAATATTTGATTTTAATATTTTTCCTCCAATATTTCAATTATTTTGGAGAAGTCATATTATCTCCTCTCATATATTTTAATATGAAATATTTTTGGAGAGAAAAATAATTAAAACCAATAATCCTCGTTTCAATATTTGATAAAATTCAAATATGAAAACAATGAAATCCCCAACTCTCTCCGAGGGTCCTTGAGTTGCTTAGGATTTGAAGGATCGCGAAACGAAATGCAATAAAATATGATATGCATGAATGATCTATGTATAACATTCCAAATTGAAAATTTGGGATGTTACAAACCTACCCCCCTTAAGATGAATCTCGCCCTCGAGATTCGGGTTGGCTAGAAAATAGGTGTGGGTGGTCTTTGCGAAGATCATCCTCTCGTTCCCAGGTGGCTTCATCCTCGGTATGGTGGCTCCACTGAACTTTGCAAAACTTGATAACCTTGCTGCGGGTGACTCGGCTGGCAAATTCAAGAATCCTGACTGGCTTCTCCTCATAGGTCAGATCACTGTCCAACTGAATCGCCTCCAAGGGTACTGTATCTCTTAACGGTATATCGGCCATCTCAGCATGACACTTCTTCAGCTGTGAAACATGAAACACATCATGAACTCCTGACAGTCCTTCAGGTAACTCCAACTTGTAGGCAACTTCTCCCATACGTTCCAAAACACGATACGGTCCTACAAATCTCGGGGCTAACTTTCCCTTGACTCCAAAACGTTTCACTCCTCGCAAGGGTGACACTCGCAGATATGCTCTGTCTCCAATTTCATAGGTTACCTCCTTGCGTTTCGAATCTGCATAACTCTTCTGCCTGGACTGAGCTACCTTCAGTCTATCTCGGATCAGCTTAACTTTCTCTTCAGACTCCTTGATCAAGTCTGGTCCAAACAACTGTCGGTCTCCAACTTCATCCCACATCAACGGTGTTCTGCACCTTCGTCCATACAGGGCTTCGAACGGTGCCATCTTCAAACTGGCTTGGTAGCTATTGTTGTATGAGAACTCTGCGTAGGGCAAATTGTCATCCCAACTAGATCCATAATCCAGCGCACAAGCCCTCAACATGTCCTCCAGAATCTGGTTGACTCTCTCGGTCTGTCCATCCGTCTGCGGGTGAAATGTTGTACTGAACTCCAATCTCGTTCCCAAAGTCTGGTGCAGTTGATGCCAAAACTTTGAGGTAAACTGTGTTCCTCTATCTGATACTATGGTCCTCGGAACTCCATGCAGACATACGATCCTGGTCATGTATATCTTGGCCAACTTCGCACTTGTATAGGTTGTTTTCACTGGGATAAAGTGAGCCACTTTGGTCAAGCGATCAACTACTACCCATATAGAATCATATCCTGATTTGGTCCTGGGCAATCCAGTGATGAAATCCATGCCAAGTTTATCCCACTTCCATTCGGGTATCGGCATAGGCTGTAACAATCCTGCTGGCTTTTGATGTTCTGCCTTCACTCTCTGACATACATCACATACGGCTACATACTCGGCAATATCCTTCTTCATACCAGTCCACCAGAAACGTTCCTTCAAATCCAAATACATCTTGGTGTTTCCGGGGTGTATCGAGTATGGTGAGTCATGAGCCTCCTGAAGTATTAACTTCCTGATCTCTGTGTTATTGGGCACATAAACACGGTCCTCAAACCATAAGGTGTCG
Source organism: Triticum aestivum (assembly GCF_018294505.1). NCBI lineage: Eukaryota > Viridiplantae > Streptophyta > Magnoliopsida > Poales > Poaceae > Triticum > Triticum aestivum. The sequence continues at coordinate 427,710,057 of NC_057799.1, read as the reverse complement.
TGCTCATCCTCACGAAAACCTTTGGCCTTTCCTTTGCTCATTCTTTCTTTTATCTCGGCAATCTCTTTGTCATCCTTCTGAGCTTCCCGAATCTTTCCTAACAATGTAGACTGAACTTCCATTGTTGCAACAAAACCTCTAGGAACAATCTCCAATCGAAGTTCCCTGAGATCCTCTGCTAACTCCTTTGGCAATCCCGTGGTCACTAGGGTGTTAGCATAACTCTTCCGACTCAAGGCGTCTGCTACGACATTGGCCTTGCCTGGATGATAGTGCAGCTTCATGTCATAATCCTTTATAAGCTCCAACCATCTCCTCTGCCTAAGGTTCAGCTCCTTCTGTGTGAAAATGTACTTCAAACTCTTATGATCCGTGTACACATCACAACGATTTCCAATAAGGTAATGTCTCCAAGTCTTGAGCGCATGCACTACTGCTGCTAACTCCAAATCATGCGTGGCATAATTCAATTCGTGCGGTTTTAGTTGTCGTGAGGCATACGAAACAACTCTTCCGTCCTGCATAAGCACACTTCCAAGTCCTAGGCGAGAGGCGTCGCAATACACTTGGAAATCCTTGCGGATATCCGGCAGAATCAGCACTGGGGCTGTAGTCAAACGTTTCTTTAACTCCTGAAAACTTGCCTCACGTTCTTCCGTCCATTTAAATTTGGTATCCTTCTTCAATAACTCCGTCATTGGCTTTGCAATCTTGGAAAAATTCTCAATGAATCTTCGATAGTATCCTGCGAGTCCAAGAAAACTGCGGATCTCGCTAACTGAAGTGGGTGCCAACCATTCAGTGACTGACTGAACCTTGGTGGGGTCTACTGCTATACCTTCTCCTGATATAACATGTCCAAGGAATCCGACTTCCTTCAACCAAAACTCACATTTGCTGAACTTGGCATACAACTGGTGTTCCCTGAGTTTCTCGAGAACTAAACGCAAATGCTCTTCGTGCTCCTCCTCATTCTTCGAGTATACCATTATATCATCAATGAACACCACAACAAACTTATCCAAATATTCCATGAACACTTTGTTCATCATGCTCATGAAATAGGCAGGGGCGTTAGTCAGTCCAAATGACATGACCGTATATTCATACAACCCGTACCGTGTGGTGAATGCTGTCTTTGGTATATCCTTCTCTCGAATCTTCAGCTGGTGATATCCTGATCGCAGATCGATCTTTGAAAACACCTTAGCTCCTTGCAGTTGGTCAAACAAATCATTGATCATCGGCAGTGGGTATTTGTTCTTGATCGTCACCTCATTTAACGCACGATAATCAACAACCATTCTTAGAGACTTATCCTTCTTCTCAACCAAAAGCACTGGGGCTCCCCATGGTGATGAACTCCGTCGAATGTAACCTTTCTCCAATAACTCCTTGATCTGCTTCTTAATCTCCTCCAGATCATTTGCGGGCATCCGGTAGGGTCTCTTTGATATTGGCCCTGTACCTGGCAATAGCTCTATCAAAAACTCGATGTCACGATCCGGTGGCATGCCTGGTAACTCCTCTGGAAAAACATCCGGGTAATCCTTCACTACAGGCACTTCCTCCTGAACAACTCCCGTGAGGGTATTTACTTGGCTCCTCCTAGGCGCATGCCTAGATACATACTTAATCCTTTTTCCCTCCGGGGTGGTGAGATAAATCGACTTACTAGCACAGTCAATGCTTCCTCCATACTTTGACATCCAGTCCATGCCTAATATCACATCCAATCCTTGTGACTCCAAAATTATTAGGTCTGACGGGAAAACATGGCTACCAATGGTTAGGGGTATCTGGTCGCACCATCGACTAGCCATATACTCTGCTCCAGGTGAACTCACTAACAGAGGGGTCCTAAGGGTTTGGGTTGGTAGTTTAAACTTATCCACGAATCCCCTTGATATGTATGAATGCGATGCACCAGTATCAAAAAGAACAAGGGCGGTAAAAGACTTAACCAAAAACTTACCGATAACCGCGTCTGGCTGCTCTTCAACCTCCTCCACATTAACGTGGTTCACTTGTCCTTTGTTGAATGGATTGGGCTTCTTCCCAGCACTCCCATTGCCGTTTCCATTCTTCGCTTCAGGGCACTCCGTGGCATAGTGTCCAGTCTTCCCGCACTTAAAGCAAGTAATGTGACTTAGATCTCTCTTGGCGGGTGTGGCTGGATTGGAGCGGTTCTGATTGTTGCTTGTTCCGTTCCCAGTCCCATTCTTAGAACCATTGTGGTTATGCGAACTTCCTCCGGTGTGGTTATGACCTCCATGGTTATGAACAAGTCCTCCCGAGTTCGGGGTTAGACGAGGTTTCTGCTGAGCTCCTGAGTTATACCTCCCTTGCCCATACTTCCTCTTACGGCTCTCAATCTGCTGCTGCTTCCCTTCAATCATAAGAGCCTTATCTACCAACTCCTGGTAGTTGTTGAATGTTGCCACCATCAACTGCATGCTCATCTCATCATTCAGCCCTTCCATAAACTTCTCCTGCTTTGCGGCATCTGTGGCCACATCATCAGGGGCATAGCGAGATAACTTGCTAAACTCATCCACGTACTGAGCTACAGTGCGGTTCCCCTGGCGTAAGTTGCGAAACTCACGCTTCTTCATATTCATAGCTCCAGTTGAGACATGGGCTGTGCGGAAAGCTTGCTGAAACTGATCCCAAGTGACGTTGGCTATGGGGAAAGTGGCCGTATAATTCTCCCACCATGAGGCTGCTGGTCCATCCAATTGATGTGCGGCAAAGCGCACCTTCTCAGCATCTGTGCAACCTGCGGTGGTCAACTCCCTTCCAATACGGCGTAGCCAATCATCAGCAACTATAGGCTCGGTGCTACTGGAAAACACCGGCGGCTGCAACCTCAGAAAGCGAGCTAAGTTGTCAACTGGAGGCGGGTTGTTGTTGTTGTTGTTTGCCTTGGTTCTGGACTAACAATTGCATCAAGGCATTCTGCTGCTGGATCAACTGAGTAAGCTCTGGCGGGAAGGCAAATCCGGTGTCACGTCTCGGAGGCATCTGGTGGGTTTAGAGGGGAGAGATTAGAATAGAAAAGGGGTCTAGTGAGAAAGCACTACCCATATGCACATGAGACAAACACAATCATTTCACTCAATCAATCAAGCAAGGCATACAAACGGTCTAGAACTATCGTTGAAAGTGCTCAACTACTACTATATACATGGGGGAATACTACTAATTATTTGGTGGTCATCTAAAATTTTGATCGGTAGAGGACTCCATAATGTCTGCTCCAGCTTCGTCTTCAAAGTCATCTTCACTGGGGTCGGAGTCGGTGTCGTCGATGATGATGTAGTTCTTCGGGCAAGTGGAATCGTCGTCCTCTCCTCCTGGCGCGGGGTCTCCCATGAATACTCCGATCTTCTTTATCAAGTCGTCATTCTTCTCCAATAGTGTTGCAATTTCCTCCTCATATCCATCGCGTGTAGACTTGAGTTCTTCTTCCAGCTCGATGATCCTTGTCTTCGCCTTCTTCAAATCTATCATGTCTGCGCACATCTGATTCTCCTGGCGTCGAATGTGCTGGTTTAACTCCTGGATGAAAGCTGCAATGGATCTGTCCTTCTTGGTGCTGATCATCTCCCATTGCTCATCTCGGCGCCCACATATCTGATAGATAGTGTCCTTGAGATCCTTGTTGTAGACTTCTCCAATGCGTCCCATGGTAATGTGGGCTGCCATGCTCTTGCCTAGACTCCAGGTGGGTGCTTCAAAAGAAAATTCTATGGGCTTAGTGGTTGGCGAGAACGTCCTTCCTGGAACTTGAACTTGAATCATCCAGCGCTCCTCTTCTGGTAAAGTGGCGTTGTAAGTCCCGGTGAAGCTTGGTATTCCGATGTTCAGGTACCTAGTGACTTCCTTCAAGTGGCGTCCAAAGGGTGTGTCTTCATCCGGTTGTGCAAACTTGTTCTTCAAATCCGCCATCCTAAAGAGTAGAAAATGGAGAGGAGTCAGAAATGAGTAGAGAAGAGTGACCTATGGCTTATCTTAGTGGTCGTGTCCTACACTCAGCGTGTGCTCTGATACCATCTTGTAGCGACCCGACCTCAAACGGTCAAGTCTCTGTGCTTCAGTGTCATCCCTGGATCGGTAATGCTGACACACACAGTACTCGAAGGATTTATAACAGAGTAGCAATCACACACTTATTACATCGAATGTCTCAGAAGAGAACTTATTACAATAAATATGGCTTAAGGCCATCTAATACGATAACAGCGGAAGGCTTGGAAGATAAAGTGAGTCCATCAACTCCAACGGCATAGCTGAGCTGCACGGCAACGACCTAACGAACCTTACTCCTCGTCTGAAAAGTCTGCAACATAATACGTTGCAGCCCGGAAACGGGTCAGCACATGGAATATGCTGGCAATATAACACAGTAGAGCAAGAACAGAATAATGCTATCACTACATGCATATTTGGCTGGTGGAAAGCTCTATGGTTATAGTTTTGCGAAAAGCCAATTTTTTCCTACAACAAAGGAATAAGTTTTATTTTAACTATCATGGTAGTTGAAACATCATTGAGAAGGTTCCTCCAACTCAATCCCAATTAAAAGTAATTATCAACCCAACAATATTAATTTAGAGTGATGAGATACTTAGGATAATCCAAGTACTAGATACTCAAGATGTCCATAACCGGGGACACGGCTAACCATGATTAGATTGTACACTCTGCAGAGGTTTGCGCACTTTTCCCCACAAGACTCGATCTCCTCCGTTGGATTTCTCGCACTACATGGTGTTTGAGAAACGGATGACCGAGACACAGTCTTTCAGAAACATTAACTCTTTACTCCGGGCAGACCATACCAACCTACATCCCTCTACCTGCTGATCCACCTCTTCAAGAGCTCATGCAACCTACTCAACTATGCTAGAGCCCATAATAGCTTGTGGCTGCACACGGAAGTTTCTAGCATGAAAATATCTCAGTTCCCTTTGAGCCTGGGTGGCGGACCTTAGGATTATCACACGGGTACTCCGGGATATCCTAGGACAACACTGGATTCTCCAGGTGCCCGACAAGCAATCCACCCAGATGTGTATTAAAGTTGCCACCTTAAGTTGAACCATTAATTAAATCATCTCACATCTGTCATGGATTCACTCACCCAAACCACGTCTACGAGCATAGCATAGCAATATAAGCAATACGTAGAAGTAACTCCCAAGGGTTTGAATATAACAGGGCAATAGGTTCTACCTCATCAACTACTTCCCAATACCCACAAGTTAATCACATCCTAGTCATGCAATGTTTGAGGATTGGAACTAATGCATAAAAACTGGGTATGAAAGGAGTATGATCAATGTGTTACTTGCCTTGCTGACGATCCGCAAAACCTAGGGACTCGTAGTAGCACGCTTCACACTCCGGGAATTCTATCGCAAACAAACAATAGCATACATAAGCATTCAAGCAAAGATGCACGAGCAAACTCAAATAAGAAGAATTGACCAGAAAGTTCAACTTAAGAACTCCGGTTTGCGAAAAGAATCAAATCAAATGGAGCAACGAAACTCAAACTGCGAAAGAAACAAGATCCGTTTACTAATCTGAACTAAAGTCAAATTTTACAGTACCAAAATCTTGTTCAAGTTGATTAAACAGAAAGAGGGTTTCGAGACGAAGATCTCGCTTGAATCGCCTGATTCCGATGAACGAGCGAAAAGATAAACTGAAATGAAAATCGGATCAGAAATCGTGATCGAAAATAATCGCAAAAAATCCAAGAAAAAGAAAAACAGACGAACAGGCTAACGAACGAACGTTCGCTGTCTGCGGCTAACGAGTGAACACCGTTCGTTAAAACGAATGTACGGACGAACGTCCGCTAAATAAACTAAACCGAGAAAAAAATTTAAAACCGGTCTATTAAAAAAATTAAAACTAGGGTTTTCTAAAAAACAGATCGGTTTTCTAGAGAAAACCGGCGGCGGCGGCTACCTCATCGGATCCGGCGAGGCTCGGGGCTCCGGCGGGGCCGGGTGGCGTCGGCGGCGGCGGCGCTGGGCGGCGGCGCGGCAAGCGGCGGCGGCGGCTGCTGCTGCTGTGGCTGCGGGCGGCAGGCGGGACGGGGTGGTGGTGGCGGGGGGCGGCATATAAAGGGGGGCGGGGTCGGCTTGGGGAAGGGGAAACCGGGGCGGCGGCGAACTCCCGTACTCCGGCGGAGTCCGGTGCGGGCACGGGCGCGCGGGGGAAGGCGGTGGCGGCGCGGCGGGCCGGCCTGGCTCGGCTGTGCTTCGGCTCAGTCGGGCGCTAAAGTTTTTTTTAAAATAATTTCGCCGAAACTTAAATAAATCCTAGAAAAAATAAATAAAAATCTAAAAATACCAAAACAAATTTTCACCATCTAAATAAAATATTTAGAACAAGATGAACATTTTCTTGACCCTAAAATGCAATTGAAAAGCGTGCAATTTTTCTAATGCAAATAAAATAGCAACAAATTTCGAATAAAATCAAATATTTGATTTTAATGTTTTTCCTCCAATATTTCAATTATTTTGGATAAGTCATATTATCTCCTCTCATATATTTTAATATGAAATATTTTTGGAGAGAAAAATAATTAAAACCAATAATCCTCGTTTCAATATTTGATAAAATTCAAATATGAAAACAATGAAATCCCCAACTCTCTCCGAGGGTCCTTGAGTTGCTTAGGATTTCAAGGATCGCGAAACGAAATGCAATAAAATATGATATGCATGAATGATCTATGTATAACATTCCAAATTGAAAATTTGGGATGTTACACGTCCCATCGTTCCACTGCTCGTGGGCGGCCATCTTGGTCGCGCTCGATGGTGATGCACGTGCGGCTGCGGCTAGCAGCCGGCTCTTTGTCTCGTTTGTCACGGACGCCACCAGTCGGCGTCCGGGAGGTCGCGCCTTGATCTCGGTGAGGGGGCGGGTTCTCGACCCGCTGGCCGGGTCCTTCTGTGCTGCAGCCGGCCTCTTGCTGCGCGGCAGCCGCGTCAATCAGCTGCTGGACGCGCTCCGTCATGTAGCGACGCTCGTCGCCCTCGAGGTGGTCCATCTCGTCTACTGCCGCCTGGGCAGCTCGTATGTTCTCCGTGGGCGTGGCATAGACAGGGCGGTCTGCCCCGAACATGCTGGCGATGGCAGCACCACGCTGCCGGACTGTGCCAACGCGGCTAGGCCCGCCAGCTGCCGGCGTGCCGCCAACAACGCGGTCGATCTCGCGCTGGTAGGCCTTTGAGAGGCGTCTCATGGTGGCCAACTTCTTGGCGCTCTCGACGAGCAAGACGCGGCGAGCTTCCAGCATCTCGGCGTCGGCATCTTCTACGATGGGTGCAGACAGGTCTCGTAGCGCCGCTTCGAGCGGGTCTTGGGCGCCGCCACCAGAAGCTCCATCGTGGCTGATGACGAGCACCTCCGTGACGGTGCTGCCGCCGCTATCGGCGCGAGGGAGAGGGTCATCGATGACCACCACGTTGGCGGGGAAAGCGTCAAGGGACGCGGTGTCAGAGTCGACAAGCATCGGGTCGGTGGAGCCGATCGACTCCAGGTCAGAGGCGGACTCGTTGGCGATGTCGAGCTTGCCTAAGAGATCAACGAGGCAGCTCTCGGAGCTGGCTACGCCCATGCCTGGTGCGGGCTCGTCGGAGAGGTGGATCTCGCCAACAAGGTCAGCGAGGCCAGCCGCTGCGCAGGCAATCTCCGCGCCATGCAGCGCGTCGGCGCTAACGCCATCGGGCGTGCCGGGCTGGCTGCGCTCGCTGGGGAGGAAGAGGGTTCCCATCCAGAACAGATCTCCGGACGACGGTGCACCTAGCCCCATGGTGGGCGCCAAATGTCGAGGGTGTCGTGCGACATATGCCAAAGGATGGCTTATCATGGAGGGGGCTAATAATACGTCACCGGTGCCAGGAAACGGGATGAGGCGTAGACATGCACGCCGGTGAATCTTACCCAGGTTCAGGGCTCTTCTAGGAGATAACACCCCTACTCCTACTCTACGGGGTCTCCGCATGATCACTCAAGCAACAATGGTGGCTACAAGCTTGCTCCTTGAGTTGTTTCTCTAGAGGGGGAAGAAGAGCAAGGCTAGCCCTAGCTTCCTCTCTCTATATGGGTGTGTGGATGAACTAGAGTCTGAACCCTTTGCATGGGCGCCCTGGGGGTTTATATAAGCCTACCCCCCAGGGGTACAAAGGTAATCTGGCCGGGTGTAGGCCTCGGCTATCAGTGTCTACGGTCGCCGGCTTCTCCACCGGCCGCTAGGGCCTGCTGCCTGGTGGGCCCCGCCGGCTGTCTCGTACCTGACCGACAGGCCGCGCCCGCCGCTCGCGGGTCTTGCTGGCTGCTCAACACTGTAGCGATGTCTGTAATGATGCATGCTTTGTCGGGAGGGGCGTGGCTACAGTACTGCCGCCTGGCGGGCGATCACTGTAGCCATTCCCCGTCTCTTCGGGTTAGTGGCACACAAACTCCAAGGAGAGGAAGGCCACCTGGTCAGGGGCCAGCCTCCCTACGAGCCGACTGGTCTAGGCTCGCCTTCTGGCTCCTTGTGGACAGGTAGGGCCCGCCGCTTGCAGGCCGTACCGACAGCCCGTCGTGGGAGCATGCCTCCCTCTGACAGGGGTGATGTCATGGGCTGCGTGGCAACAGTGTCGCGCCGGACGGGAGATCTCCGTCTGGTACGACGCACTGTGGCCACGCTTGGCCCCAGATTCGGGGGTGGCAAGGCATGCTATACCCACGCCCTGTCTCATCGCATTTATGTGGGTGCAAACTTTGAGGACGCCTAGGGCCGCCTGCTAGGAGCTGGCCCACCTCATGGCCGCCTGCTGGGCTTTGCCATCTCCTGGCAGCCGGCCGCTTGGATCAGCCGGCCGCGAGGAGGCGGCGCTTGGCTCTTTGAATCTTGAGGGAGCAGCAGGCGGACCGATGAGGCTACCCGTGGCCAATTACTCCGACAGGGCAGTTCCGCTTCCAGTGACCAGTCCCTTTGCAGTACAAGCACTCAGTTTCAGGCTTAGGTCCAGACTTGGGCTTCTTCCTAGGAGTAGCAATTTGCTTGCTACTCTTCTTGAAGTTCTCCTTCTTCCCTTTGCCTTTTTTCCTGAAACTAGTGGTCTTGTTAACCATCAACACTTGATGTTCCTTCTTGATTTCTACCTCGGCAGCCTTTAGCATCACGAAGAGCTCGAGAATTGTCTTTTCCATCCCTTGCATATTATAGTTCATCACGAAGCCTTTATAGCTTGGTGGCAGTGATTGAAGAAATATGTCAATGACACTATCATCAGGAAGATTAACTCCTAGCTGAGTCAAGTGGTTATGGTACCCGGACATTTTGAGTATGTGTTCACTGACAGAACTGTTCTCCTCCATCTTGCAGCTATAGAACTTGTTTGAGACTTCATATCTCTCAACTCGGGCATTTGCTTGAAATATTAACTTCAACTCCTGGACATCTCATATGCTCCATGACGTTCAAAATGTCTTTGAAGTCCCGATTCTAAGCCGTAAAGCATGTCACACTTAACTATCGAGTAGTCATCAGCTTTAGTCTGCCAGACGTTCATAACGTCCGGAGTTGCTCCTGCAGCGGGCCTTGCACCTAGCGGTGCTTCCAGGACATAATTCTTCTGTGCAGCAAGGAGGATAATCCTCAAGTTACGGACCCAATCCGTGTAGTTGCTACCATCAGCTTTCAAATTAGCTTTCTCTAGGAACACATTAAAATTCAAGGGAACGGTAGCATGGGCCATTGATCTACAACAACATAGATATGCAAAAACTATCAGGTGCTAAGTTCATGATAAATTAAAGTTCAATTAATCATATTACTTAAGTACTCCCACTTAGATTGACATCCCTCTAGTCATCTAAATGATCACGTGATCCATATCAACTAAACCATGTCCGATCATCACGTGAGATGGAGTAGTTTTCAATGGTGAACATCTCTATGTTGATCATATCTACTATATGATTCACGTTCGACCTTTCGGTCTCAGTGTTCCGAGGCCATATCAGCATTTGCTAGGCTTGTCAAGTTTAACCCGAGTATTCTGCACGTGCAAAACTGGCTTGCACCCGTTGTATGTGAACTTAGAGCTTATCACACCCGATCATCACGTGGTGTCTCGACACGACGAACTATAGGAACGGTGCATACTCAGGGAGAACACTTACACCTTGAAATTTTTTGAGGGATCATCTTATAATGCTACCGCCGTACTAAGCAAAATAAGATGCATAAAAGATAAACATCACGTGCAATCAAAATATGTGACATGATATGGCCATCATCATCTTGTGCCTTTGATCTCCATCTCCAAAGCACCGTCATGATCTCCATCGTCACCGGCTTGACACCTTGATCTCCATCGTAGCGTCGTTGTCGTCTCGCCAACTATTGCTTTTACAACTATCGCTACCGCACAGTGATAAAGTAAAGCAATTACATGGCGATTGCATTTCATACAATAAAGCGACAACCATAAGGCTCCTACCAGTTGCCGATAACTTTTACAAAACATGATCATCTCATACAATAACGTATATCACATCATGTCTTGGCCATATCACATCACAACATGCCCTGCAAAAACAAGTTAGACGTCCTCTACTTTGTTGTTGCAAGTTTTACGTGGCTGCTACGGGCTTCTAGCAAGAACCGTTCTTACCTATGCATCAAAACCACAACAATTTTTCGTCAAGTGTCCTATTTTAACCTTCAACAAGGACCGGCCATAGTCAAACTCGATTCAACTAAAGTTGGAGAAACAGACACCCGCCAGCCACCTGTGTGCGAAGCACGTCGGTAGAACTGGTCTCATGAACGTGGTCATGTAATGTTGGTCCGGGCCACTTCATCCAACAATACCGCCGAATCAAAGTAAGACGTTGGTGGTAAGCAGTATGACTATTATCGCCCACAACTCTTTGTGTTCTACTCGTGAATATCATCTATTCATAGACCTGGCTCTGATGCCACTGTTAGGGAATGTAGCATGCAATTTCAAAAAATTTCCTACGCTCACACAAGATCTATCTGGGAGATGCATAGCAACGAGAAGGGCAGAGTGTGTCCATGTACCCTCGTAGACCGAAAGCAGAAGCGTTAGGTTAACGCGGTTGATGTAGTCGAACATCTTCACGATCCAACCGATCCAAGTACCAAACGTACGGCACCTCCGTGTTCAGCACACGTTCAGCTCGATGACGTCCTTCGAACTCTTGATCCAGTAGAGGGTCGAGGGAGAGTTCCATCAGCACGACGGCGTGGTGATGGTGTTGGTGATGTGATCCGCATAGGGCTTCGGCTAAGCACTATGACACTATGACCGGAGGAGTAAACTGTGGAGGGGGGCACCACACACGGCTAAGAGAACAATTTATGTGCCTTTGGGGTGCCCCCCACCCTCATATATAAAGGAGAGGGGGAGGAGGTGGCCGACCAGAAGGAGGCGCGCCAAGGGGTGGGGAGTCCTACAAGGACTCCACTCCTAGTAGGATTCGCCCCCCCCCCCCTTCCTTCCAACGGAGAGGGGAAAGGGGATAGAGGGGAGAGGGAGAAGGAAAGGGGGGCCCACCCCTTGTCCAATTCGGATTGGGCAGGGGAAGGCACGCGCCACCTCTTGTGGCCTTCCTCCCTCTCTCCACTATGGCCCATGAGGCCCATTAACTTTCTCGGGGGGTTCCGGTAACCTCCCGGTACTCCGAAAAATCCTCTAACTTCTTTGGAACCATTCTGGTGTCCGTATATAACCTTCCACATAGAAATCTTTACCTCTCGACCATTTCAAGACTCTTCGTCATGTCTGTGATCTCATCCGGGACTTCGAACAAACTTCGGTCACCAAAACACATAACTCATAATACAAATGTCATTGAACGTTAAGCATGCGGACCCTACGGGTTCGAGAACCATGTAGACATGACCGAGACACATCTCCGGTCAATAACCAATACCGGAACCTGGATGCTCATATTGGTTCCTACATATTCTACGAAGATCTTTATTGGTCAAACCGCATAACAACATATGTCATTCCCTTTGTCATCGGTATGTTAGTTGCCCGAGATTCGATCGTCGGTATCATCATACGTAGTTCAATATCGTTACCGGCAAGTCTCTTTACTCATTTCGTAATGCATCATCCTGCAACTAACTCATTAGTCACATTGCTTGCCAGGCTTATAGTGATGTGCATTACCGAGAGGGCCCAGAGATACCTCTCCGATACACGGAGTGACAAATCCTAATCTTGATCTATGCCAACCCAACAAACACCTTTTGGAGACAACTGTAGAGCATATTTATAATCACCCAGTTACGTTGTGACGTTTTGATAGCACACAAGGTGTTCCTCCGGTATTCAGGAGTTGCATAATCTCATAGTCAGAGGAATATGTATAAGTCATGAAGAAAGCAATATCAATAAAACTAAACAATCATAATGCTAAGCTAACGGATGGGTCTTTTCCATCACATCATTCTCTAATGATGTGATCCCGTTCATCAAATGACAACACATGTCTATGGTCAGGAAACTTAACCATCTTCGATTAACGAGCTAGTCAAGTAGAGGCATACTAGGACACTCTGTTTTGTCTATGTATTCACACATGTACTAAGTTTCCGGTTAATACAATTCTAGCATGAATAATAAACATTTATCATGATATAAGGAAATATAAATAACAACTTTATTATGGCCTCTAGGGCATATTTCCTTCACACATAACCATCCCTCAACGTGCAACGAAGAATCACTTCAAAGTTCTTACCTAGCGGAGAACATAAGAAGAAATTGTTTGTAGCTATTCTTTCCGATTGATCTATCAACAGTTCGTACTAAAATAACACCAAAGCAAATTTAGATTTATAATACTCGATCCAACACAAAGAACCTCAAAGAGTTGCCCAAGATTTCTACCGGAGAAACAAAGACGAGAACGTGCATCAACCCCTATGCATAGATTTCCCCAATGTCACCTCAGGAATCCGCGAGTTGAGTGACAAAACATATATCAAGTGAATCAAAATAATACCCCATTTTCACCAGGGTATTCATATGCAAGACATATATCAAGTGCTCTCATATCCATAAAAGTATTCAATCCGATAAAACGAAATCTCAAAGGGAAAACTCAATTCATTACAACAAGATAGAGAGGGGAAACACCATATGATCCAAATATATTAACAAAGCCCCCGATACATCAAGATCGTGTCATCAATAACATGAAAGAGAGAGAGAGAGAGATTAAACACATAGCTACTGGTACATACCCTCAGCCCCGAGGGTGGACTACTCCCCCCTCATCATGGAGACCATAGGGATGATGAAGATGGCCTCCTGCGATGATCTCCCCCTCCGGCAGGGTGCCGAAACAGGCTTCCAATTGGTTTTTCGTGGCTACAGAGGCTTGCGGCGGCAGAACTTCTGATCTAGGGTTATCCCGAGGGTTTTTGGAATATTTGGCAATTTATAGGGCGAAGGGGCGGTGCGGGAGACCACTGAGGTGGGCACAACCCACCAGGGCGCGCCTGGGCCCCCAGGAGCGCCCAGGTGGGTCGTGCCCCCTTGGGGCACCCCTCTGGTACTTCTCTGGCCCATCCTAGGTGTTCTGGTCCATCAAAATTCTCCATAAGGTTCGCGGTGTTTGGACTCCGTTTGATATTGATTTCCTATGAAGTAAAAAAACAATCAAAAACAGCAACTGGCACTGGGCACTATGTCAATAGGTTAGTCCCAAAAAATGATATAAAGTTGCTATAAAATAATTGTAAAACATCCAAGAATGATAATATAACAGCATGGAACAATAAAAAATTATAGATACGTTGGAGACGTATCAGTGACCAGAATAGTCTAGCTCTCATCAGCTGCTTTTTTGATCTGGTTGCATTGTGAACGGGAACGACATTGACATGTTAGGCAAGCAAAGATGTGTAATAGGGCCAACGGGAAAGCACAGAGGGGAACACTTTACCACAAAGTTTAGCACTGGAGCATAAGGGACTCGGGTCCTTTCGCTGACATATTTGTTGTATTCATTCTGGGTTAGCTCATCAAATATGGTGGGATCTTCCAAAATCTCCTCATGATACGTCGGCTTGCATATCTCTAGACGAGTACTTGCAAGATACCACTTAAGGTAGTTGTTGAACGCGAGTGGGCCTCACGAAGCTTGGATCCTACAGTAACCTGAGCTTGCTCCACACTAAGCTCGAACATGGTGACATACTTATTATGATAGTTGTCCCAGTACTTGATCTTTCGCAGCTTTTTCCTATCCAACTTGCATATTAAAAAACCAATAATAGCACCATCAAAAAGGACCTGACGGTGCTAAGTGCACATGGTTCATTCTATCTTACCTATGAAGCGCTTTGTCCGTGTCCTGCCATTCCGGCGGGTGACTCTGGAACAAACCAAACTCGCGGTACACACGATGTGGCATGTGAAGCTCAACCACCCAGTTGCACATGAGTAGGCACCACATAAGCCAAAGATGCTTATCCCGCAAGCACATCGGATTCAGGACGAAATCTCCTGCATTACCTAATCTATTCTTGGAGCCATATGGCTCCAATTCCACCTGGAACATAGCACAACAACACAACATTGATGTCGAGTTTTCATAAAAGCATGAGAATGAGTGATGTCATGTTAATGTTTACCTGCTCAGCCATAATCATGTCCAACTCGTTGGTGTACCGCCTATACATTAGAGTGACATCGCTCGTCATCTCGGATACCACATCCCACTTGTAAGCCCAAGTGGGGTGCCGTAGTTCATCGCCTTTGTCGTCCCAAGCCTTGTACGTTACGTTCTTGGGGCGTCCAACCGGCAGGCGCTCCCAGCTCCATACCGAAAGTACGAGAATACAACCACCAATACATTCGTCCTTTGAGATCCTACAGCAAGCATCGTCCAACTGCACATAAAGGAAGACATGGTTGACTTAAGAGCAAGATTGCATTGGTAATATAGAAATGAAAAGAAACAAACAATTGACTATCTGTCGGTACAAGTAGGCCAGTGCCGCCGAACCCCAACTCCATTGGTTGTCAAAGATGGTCAATGCCTTAAGCCACATCCATGGAGCGTTCTTGCCAGTTGCGTCATCAAACAAAGTCCCGGAGATAACATACCACATGTAGACACGAGCATATGTCTAGATCACATCATTAGTGGCATCCACAGAGAACTGCACAAAGTTTGATACAATCCACATGAAAGGAGCTCCGGTTGCGACTCTTTCCTTCTTCTCTCCATCTGCTACTGGAGCATCTACAGGAGACATACCGATAAGGGCCTCCATCTGCTGACGCCACCCATCAGAATCGGTGCTCATACAGAGAGGCTTCCCCTCGATAGGAAGACCGGTGATCAAGGAGACATCATGGAGCGTCACGGTCATCTCCCCGTTCTGAAGATGGAAACTGTGCGTCTCCGTCCTCCACCGATCAACAAGCAAGGTGATTGCTGCAACATTGAGGTTCCGCTCGACCGACTGACCAAATGAATGAACGGGAGGAGTCATGTCTGCCTGATGTACGGTGTTGCTACCTCTTGAGCACTGCGTTGGTTTTCCCTTGAAGAGGAAAGGGTGATGCAGTAAAGCAGCGTAAGTATTTCCCTCAGTTTTTGAGAACCAAGGTATCAATCCAGTAGGAGGCCACGCACGACTCCCTCGCACCTACACAAACAAATAAAATCCTCTCAACCAACGCAATAAAGGGGTTGTCAATCCCTTCACGGTCACTTACGAAAGTGAGATCTCATAGATATGATAAGATAATATTTTTGATATTTTTATAATAAAGATGCAAAGTAAAATAAAAGGCAATGAAAATAGCTAAGTGTTGGAAGATTAATATGATGGAAAATAGACCCGGGGGCCATAGGTTTCACTAGTGGCTTCTCTCGAGAGCATAAGTATTACGGTGGGTAAACAAATTACTGTTGAAAAATTGACAGAATTGAGCATAGTTATGAGAATATCTAGGTATGATCATGTATATAGGCATCACGTCCGCGACAAGTAGACCGACTCCTACCTGCATCTACTACTATTACTCCACACATCGACCGCTATCCAGCATGCATCTAGAGTATTAAGTTCAAAAGAACAAAGTAACGCTTTAAGTAAGATGACATGATGTAGAGGGATAAACTCATGCAATATGATATAAACCCCATCTTGTTATCCTCGATGGAAACAATACAATATGTGCCTTGCTGCCCCTAGTGTCACTGGGAAAGGACACCGCAAGATTGAACCCAAAGCTAAGCACTTCTCCCATTGCAAGAAAGATCAATCTAGTAGGCCAAACCAAACTGATAATATCGAAGAGACTTGCAAAGATAACCAATCATACATAAACGAATTCAGAGAAGATTCAAATATTGTTCATAGATAAACTTGATCATAAACCCACAATTCATCGGTCTCAACAAACACACCGCAAAAGAAGATTACATCGAATAGATCTCCACAAGAGAGGGGCAGAACATTGTATTGAGATCCAAAAGGAGAGAAGAAGCCATCTAGCTAATAACTATGGACCCGAAGGTCTGAGGTAAACTACTCACACATCATCAGAGAGGCTATGGTGTTGATGTAGAAGCCCTCCGTGATCGATGCCCCCTCCGGCGGAGCTCCGGAAAAGGCCCCAAGATGGGATCTCACGGGTACAGAAGGTTGCGGCGGTGGAATGAGGTTTTTGGCTCCGTATCTGGTAGTTTGGGGGTACGTAGGTATATATAGGAGGAAGAAGTACGTCGGTGGAGCAACGTGGGCCCCACGAGGGTGGAGGGCGCGCCCAGGGGGTTTTGGCGCGCCCCCTACCTCATGCCTTCCTGGTTGATGTCTTGACGTAGGGTCCAAGTCCTCTGGATCACGTTCGTTCCAAAAATCACGTTCCCGAAGGTTTCATTCCGTTTGGACTCCGTTTGATATTCTTTTTCTGCGAAACTCTGAAATAGGCAAAAAATAGCAATTCTGGGTTGGGCCTCCGATTAATAGGTTAGTCCCAAAAATAATATAAAAGTGTATAATAAAGCCCAATAATGTCCAAAACAGAATATAATATAGCATGGAACAATAAAAAATTATAGATACATTGGAGACGTATCAAGCATCCCCAAGCTTAATTCCTGCTTGTCCTCGAGTAGGTAAATGATAAAAACAGAATTTTTTATGTGGAATGCTACTTAGCATAATTTCAATGTAATTCTTCTTATTGTGGCACGAATGTTCAGATTTAATATGATTCAAGATAAAAGTTTAATGTTGACATAAAAACAATAATACTTCAAGCATGCTAACGAAGCAATTATGTCTTATCAAAATAACATAGCCAGAGCAAGTTATCCCTACAAAATCATATAGTCTGGCTATGCTCCATCTTCCCCACACAAAATATTCATATCATGTACAACCCCGGTTTTAGCCAAGCAATTGGTTCATACTTTTTAACGCGCTTCAGCCTTTTCAACTCTTGCGCAATACATGAGCGCAAGCCATGGATATAGCACTATGGTGGAAATAGGTATATTGGTAGGGGTTATGTGGGAAGACAAAAAAGGAGAAAGTCTCACATCAACGAGGCTAATCAACAGGCTATGGAGATGCCCATCAATTGATGTCAATGCAAGGAGTAGGGATTGCCATGCAACGGATGCACTAGAGCTATAAGTGTATGAAAGCTCAAACAAAAGAAACTAAGTGGGTGTGCATCCAACTTGCTTTCTCACGAAGACCTCGGGCATTTGAGGAAGCCCATCATTGGAATATACAGGCCAAGTTCTATAATGAAATTTCCCACTAGTGTATGAAAGGACAAAACGAGAGACTCTCTATCATGAAGATTACGGTGCTACTTTGAAGCACAAGTGTGGTAAAAGGATAGTAACATTGTCCCTTCTCTCTTTTTCTCTCATTTTTTTATTTGGGCCTTTTCTCCTTTTTTTGGCCACTTTTTTTTCTTTTTGTTCGGAGTCTCATCCCGACTTGTGGGGGAATCATAGTCTCCATCATCCTTTCCTCACTTGGGACAATGCTCTAATAATGATGATCATCACACTTTTATTTACTTACAACTCAATACTTAGAACAAAATATGACTCTATGTGGATGCCTTCGGCGGTGTACCGGGATATGCAATGAATCAAGAGAGACATGTATGAAATAATTATGAATGGTGGATTTGCCACAATACAATGTCAACTACATGATCATGCAAAGCAATATGACAATGATGGAGCGTGTCATGATAAACGAATCAATGGAAAGTTGCATGGCAATATATCTCGGAATGGCTATGGAAATGCCATAATAGGTAGGTATGGTGGCTGTTTTGAGGAAGATATAAGGAGGTTTATGTGTGATAGAGCATATCATATCACGGGGTTTGGATGCACCGGCGAAGTTTACACCAACTCTCAAGGTGAGAAAGGGCAATGCACGGTACCGAAGAGGCTAGAAAATTGCGGAAAGGTAGGTGTGCGTATAATCCATGGACTCACATTAGTCATAAAGAACTCATATACTTATTGCAAAAATTTATTAGCCCTCGAAGCAAAGTACTACTACGCATGCTCCTAGGGGAAGGGTTGGTAGGAGTTAACCATCGCGCGATCCCAACCGCCACACAAAGGATGACAATCAATAAATACCTCATGCTCCAACTTCGTTACATAACGGTTCACAATACGTGCATGCTACGGGAATCACAAACTCCAACACAAGTATTTTTCAATTCCACAATTACTCAACTAGCACAACTATGATATTACCACCTTTATATCTCAAAACAATTATCAAGCATCAAATTTCTCATGATATTATAATTAAAGCAAATTGCCATGATATTTTAAGACTCTCAAAATAATATAAGTGAAGCATGAGAGATCAATAGTTTCTATAAAACAAATCTACCGCCGTGCTCTGAAAGATATAAGTGAAGCACTAGAGCAAAGACTATATAACTCAAAAGATATAAGTGAAGCACATAGAGTATTCTAAAAATTTCCGAATCATGTGTGTCTCTCTCAAAAGGTGTGTACAGCAATGAGGATTGTGGTAAACTAAAAAAAAAGACTCAAATAATACAAGACTCTCCAAGCAAAACACATATCATGTGGTGAATAAAAATATAGCTCCAAGTAAAGTTACCGATGGAAGTAGACGAAAGAGGGGATGCCTTCCGGGGCATCCCCAAGCTTTGGCTTTTAGGCGTCCTTAGATTATCTTGGGGTGCCATGGGCATCCCCAAACTTAGGATCTTGCCACTCCTTGTTCCATAATCCATCAAATCTTTTACCCAAAACTTGAAAACTTCACAACACAAAACTTAACAGAAAATCTCGTGAGCTCCGTTAGCGAAAGAAAACAAAACAGCACTTCAAGGTACTGTAATGAACTCATTATTTATTTATATTGGTGTTAAACCTACTGTATTACTGTATTCCAACTTCTCTATGGTTTATAAACTATTTTACTAGCCATAGATTCATCAAAATAAGCAAACAACACACGAAAAACAGAATCTGTCAAAAACAGAACAGTCTGTAGTAATCTGTAACTAACGCAAACTTCTGGAACTGAAAAAGTTCATCCAAAATAGTAAGACCTAGACAATTTGTTTATTGATCAGCAGCAATTGGAATCAATATTTTATCACGTTCTGGTGATTTTTAACAATTATTTTCGTGAACATAAAGTTTCTGGAATTTTCAGCAAGATCAAATAACTATCATCCAAGAAGATCATATAGGTTAAACTTGGCACAAACACTAATTAAAACATAAAAACACATCTAACCAGAGGCTAGACCAAACATTTATTCCTAAACATAAGCAAAAAGTAAAAAAAATAAAAATAAAATTGGTTGCCTCCCAACAAGCGCTATCGTTTAACGCCCCTAGCTAGGCATAATAGCAAGGATAGATCTAGGTATTGCCATCTTTGGTAGGCAATCCATAAGTGGCTCTCATAATAGATTCATAAGGTAATTTTATTTTCTTTCTAGGGAAGTGTTCCATGCCTTTTCTTAACGGAAATTGGAATCTAATATTTCCTTCCTTCATATCAATAATTGCACCAATCGTTCTAAGGAAATGTCTACCAAGAATAATAGGACATGAAGGATTGCAATCTATGTCAAGAACAATAAAATCTATGGGCACATAGTTCCTATTTGCAACAATAAGAACATCATTAATTCTTCCCATAGGTTTCTTAATAGTGGAATCCGTGAGGTGCAAGTTTAAAGAACAATCATCAAAATTACGGAAACCTAGCAAATCACACAAAGTCTTTGGAATCATGGAAACACTAGCACCCAAATAACACAAAGCATAGCATTCATGATCTTTAATTTTAATTTTAATAGTAGGTTCCCACTCATCATAAAGTTTTCTAGGGATAAAAACTTCCAACTCAAGTTTTTCTTCATAAGATTGCATCAAAGCATCAACGATATGTTTGGTAAAGGCTTTATTTTGACTATAAGCATGTGGAGAATTTAGCACGGATTGCAACAAGGAAATACAATCTATCAAAGAGCAATTATCATAATTAAATTCCTTGAAATCCAAGATCGTGGGTTCATTAATATCTACAGTTTTGGTCTCTTCAATCCCACTTTTACCAATTTTTGCATCAAGATCTAAAAACTCCGAATTTTTGGAACGCCTTCTAGGTAAAGGTGGATCATATTCAGTCCCATCATTATCAAGATTCATATTGCAAAACAAAGATGTAATAGGGGACACATCAATAACTTTTAGATCTTCATATTTATTTTCCCAAAAAAATTCCGGCTTAGGGGCCATCTTATTAACTAAGGTGGCCTGCTTATCCGAAACTTCAACTATTAACTTCTCAAGATGAGCAATCTGAGACTTCAAACCATCAAATTATTTAGACATATCATCGAGCTCTTTATTCATATAACCCATAAAGCTTTTTTGTTCCTTAAGCTCGTTTCTAAAGAAATTATTATGCTCAAATTATAAGACCATAAAACTCCTGACGTTGCTTTCGATCTCTTCTAACCTTTTAAGGTGAAGGTCAGCAAATCTAGGAAGAGCCATCATGACAAGCAAGCAATCCAACACACGAGCAAACAAGAAGCAAGCGAAGAAGAGGCGAACGGAAAAGAGAGGGCGAATAAGACGGCAACGGTGAAGTGGGGGAGAGGAAAACGAGAGGCAAATGGCAAATAATGTAATGCGGGAGATAAGGGTTTGTGATGGGTACTTGGTATGTTGACTTTTGCGTAGACTCCCCGGCAACGGCGCCAGAAATGGCTCTTTGTTGGGAGTCCAAATCTTGACTTGACCTTGCGTAAGCCTCCCCGGCAACGGCGCCAGAAATCCTTCTTGCTACCTCTTGAGCACTGGCGTTGGTTTTCCCATGAAGAGGAAAGGGTGATGCAGTAAAGCAACGTAAGTATTTCCCTCAGTTTTTGAGAACCAAGGTATCAATCCAGTAGGAGGCCACGCATGAGCCCCTCACACCTACACAAACAAATAAAATCCTCGCAACCAACGCAATAAAGGGGTTGTCAATCCCTTCACGGTCACTTACGAAAGTGAGATCTCATAGATATGATAAGATAATATTTTTGATATTTTTATAATAAAGATGCAAAGTAAAATAAAAGGCAATGAAAATAGCTAAGTGTTGGAAGATTAATATGATGGAAAATAGACCCGGGGGCCATAGGTTTCACTAGTGGCTTCTCTCGAGAGCATAAGTATTACGGTGGGTAAACAAATTATTGTTGAACAATTGACAGAATTGAGCATAGTTATGAGAATATCTAGGTATGATCATGTATATAGGCATCACGTCCGCGACAAGTAGACCGACTCCTGCCTGCATCTACTACTATTACTCCACACATCGACCGCTATCTAGCATGCATCAAGAGTATTATGTTCAAAAGAACAAAGTAACGCTTTAAGTAAGATGACATGATGTAGAGGGATAAACTCATGCAATATGATATAAACCCCATCTTGTTATCCTCGATGGCAACAATACAATACGTGCCTTGCTGCCCCTGCTGTCACTGGGAAAGGACACCGCAAGATTGAACCCAAAGCTAAGCACCTCTCCCATTGCAAGAAAGATCAATCTAGTAGGCCAAACCAAACTGATAATTCGAAGAGACTTGCAAAGATAACCAATCATACATAAAAGAATTCAGAGAAAATTCAAATATTGTTCATAGATAAACTTGATCATAAACCCACAATTCATCGGTCTCAACAAACACACCGCAAAAGAAGATTACATCGAATAGATCTCCACAAGAGAGGGGGAGAACATTGTATTGAGATCCAAAAAGAGAGAAGAAGCCATCTAGCTAATAACTATGGACTCGAAGGTCTGAGGTAAACTACTCACACATCATCTAAGAGGCTATGGTGTTGATGTAGAAGCCCTTCGTGATCGATGCCCCCTCCGGCGGAGCTCCAGAAAAGGCCCCAAGATGGGATCTCACGGGTACAGAAGATTGCGGCAGTGGAATGAGGTTTTTGGCTCCGTATCTGGTAGTTTGGGGGTACGTAGGTATATATAGGAGGAAGAAGTACGTCGGTGGAGCAACATGGGCCCCAGGAGGGTGGAGGGCGTGCCCAGGGGGGTAGGCGCGCCCCCTACCTCGTGCCTTCCTGGTTGATGTCTTGACGTAGGGTCCAAGTCCTCTGGATCACGTTCGTCCCAAAAATCACGTTCCCGAAGGTTTCATTCCGTTTGGACTCCGTTTGATATTCTTTTCTGTGAAACTCTGAAATAGGCAAAAACAGCAATTCTGGGTTGGGCCTCCGGTTAATAGGTTAGTCCCAAAAATAATATAAAAGTGTATAATAAAGCCCAATAATGTCCAAAACAGAATATAATATAGCATGGAACAATCAAAAATTATAGATACGTTGGAGACGTATCAGGTGTATACCGCTCATCGTAGGGCATGACACCACCATAGACCCCGTGAGATCGAATCTTCAGAGGTTGAAGCAACTTCAAACAAGCAAGTCAGAGTATTATATATGGGGCATGTCTATTTGAACTAAAGACAATTTTCAAAATGCCAACTACTATGATTATTACCTACTCCTTCTCCGACATAATGTAGGCCCGGTGTTGAACATCATAGAAATCATCGAGAAGCCAAACCATCCTACAAATTTCAAATAATAAACATGCATGAGCTAACTACCATACTTCCTACGCATTATTTCATATGTATTCATCTCAACAATCGGTCGACACTAACAGGAAATTTGAATACTAATCTAAGATATACAATGAAAGCACGTCAACAATCATCAGAAAAATCTTATGTATTCACAACAATATAGGATTCCACAATGGAAGCATTATTTACAATACTCACTCAATAATCTAAGGTTCCGTGACGAAAGCATTGAAAATACTCATCTAAAAAATCATCTACATAAACACTTCAACATGTATATGGTTTCATCTCAACAATCTAGGGTTTCACTATGGAAGCATATATTGTCAATACAAATCAACAATACGAGGGTTCCACAATGATTACAAATCCTAATCCCACAAAGCTATTTCAAATTTTACATGCAAATTTCTAATCCAAGGAAACAAGGGTTCTACAAATCTGAAAAATGGGTAACATTTTCTGGATAGAAAGAAGGGGTTCGGAGGAGATTACCTTCTAGAGTGGATTGGTGAAGAAATCCACGAAACAAATAGTCAGATCTGAAGTTTTTTGGAGGGAGGATTGAGAGGGGGAGAGGAGAGAGTCGTCGTCGCGCTCTTGATCTAGTTCTGGAAACGAATGGGGTGGGGTGGGGGAGGGCCAGCATGCGGCGGTTACTAAGTCATAGTGCAGCGCCTAGGCGCTAGGCGCTACACATGGCGGCGTGGCGCCTTACGTTTAGTCGCTACACGGCTGGGTGTGGGGCCGCGCCTGGCCCAGGGATGCCACATTGGCCAGATGTGTAGCGCCTGGCCCAGGGATGCCACGTTGGCCAGATGTGTAGCGCCTGGCGCTGCACAGTGTAGTGTGGCGCCTGGCTGTCGGACGCTACACAAAAGGGTCAGCTGTGTGAATTTTTTTCACCAACGGCTCATTTTGTGAATTTTTCGGTCCACGGGTCAAATTTGTCATTTTTGCCCAGAGGGGAGGTACGGAGTGGTGAGAAAGGGCTCCGGAAGGGGGTTTGATAAAATGTTGCACACATGAACAACATTTTACAGAAAATCGACGGAGTGGCTTATCTGGCATGTGTTGATTAGGTAGAAATAAAGTGAGGGGCCCACTCCGCTGAAATTTGAGGCGGGGGGAGAAGATTAGTTTGGAAAGAGGAAGGGAGAGAGAGGGAGAAGGAAAGAGGGGGTGTCGGTGTCAAAACCGGCGGATCTCGGGTAGGGGGTCCCGAACTGTGCGTTGGTAACAGGAGACGGGGGACACAATGTTTACCCAGGTTTGGGCCCTCTCTATGGAGGTAATACCCTACTTCCTACTTGATTGATCTTGATGAATATGAGTATTACAAGAGTTGATCTACCACAAGATCGTAATGGCTAAACCCTAGAAGTCTAGCCTGTATGACTATAGTAATGAGTATTCGGTCCTATAGACCTAACCCTCCGGTTTATATAGACACCAGAGGGATCTAGGGTTACACAAAGTCGGTTACAGAGAAAGCAATCTTCATGTTTGATCGCCAATCTTGCCTTCCATGCAAAGGATAGTCCCATCTGGACACGTTGAGAGTCTTCGGTCTTCATATCTTCACATCCCATCAGTCCGGCCCATGGCTAACAGGCCGGACGCACGAGGACCCCTTAGTCCAGGACTCCCTCGGTAGCCCCTGAACCAGGCTTCAATGACGAGGTGTCCGGCGCGCAAATTGTCTTCGGCATTGAAAGGCGGGTTCCCCTTTACGAACTCCAAGATAGTCTCCAGACGAGAGATGTGTCCGGATCTGCAACATAAATACCACACACACACAGCCGTAGAGAGTATAATATTTCACGAGTCCAATCTGCTGAAAACTTTTTCGTAATGTGACATCACATCCACACGGTCATTATTTCGAACCGTTTTCGTCTACCATTCCACATTTCGAGATGCGGTTTCCATTGGCACGTCTTGTCAAAGCAGAGATCGTGTCCCCTTATTGCGGGATTCTCATCAATACGGGCGTGGGTAACCCAACCGTTCCATTTGCACAGCCCTTGGGAATAGGCGAGTTTTAAGGCAAGTGGGAAGGCGCTTGATATTTACTGCCTTTATAAGGGGATAAGGATTCCCTTTCTTCACGCACGCCTTCTATCTCTCTCTCTACCCTCCCATCCTTGAGCTCCAGTGCCCAAGCTCTCAACCTTTCCGCCTCAAGCAAGCATTCAATCATGTCCGGATCCGGAGCTGGAGGCAAGTGGATGGCCTCCTCCGTCAAGAAGAAGGACATCAAGGAGCTCCAGGAGGCCGGATACCTGGCCAAGGAGATCGTTCACCGACTCCCGGCCATGGGACAGATCGTCCCTACCCCAAAGCCCCATGAGAGGGTTGTGTTTCTCACACATTTCGTCCGCGGGCTGGGATTCCCCCTCCACCCGTTTGTCCGCGAACTGATGTTTTACTACGGGGTGGACTTCCATGATCTAGCCCCCAACTCTATCCTCAACATCTTGGCATTTATTGTTGTGTGCGGGGCCTTTCTCCGCATCCCACCTCACTTCGGCCTATGGCTAAAGTCCTTCAATGTGAAGCCGAAGGTGGTGAGCGGCCAACAAGTAGAGTGCGGAGGCGCCATGGTGGGCAAGATGCCCAATGTCA
The DNA here is from genome assembly GCF_018294505.1 of Triticum aestivum. Lineage (NCBI taxonomy): Eukaryota > Viridiplantae > Streptophyta > Magnoliopsida > Poales > Poaceae > Triticum > Triticum aestivum. Next base: position 427,684,183 of record NC_057799.1, on the reverse strand, counting down.
CCTGGCCCGAAGGCTCCTTTATGGAGACGGTGAAGGGGTGGCAGTCGGGGTGGTTCTACCAACTGGGTGGTGGCCCCCGAATTCTGATCCGGAGTTCCGATGCGGCTCACCTCCTGGCAAGAGAAGGGCCTGACATCGGGTTCTTCGGACGAGCTGACTGGGATCCAGACGTGCGTCCAGAACATGATAACCAAGAAAATCAAGCTCGTCAACGTGATCCAGGTTATGCTCATTCGCCGGGTCCTTCCATGCCAACGCCAGACTTGCTATTTGTGGGAGTTCGATCCGGCCAAGCACCGGACGCTACTAGAGCTCTTCGGCACAACGCACGAAGACATCTGGAAAGTGCTCTTCAAGGCCGGTGAGACACCACCGCCCACGACCGAGGATCGCGGGCTTAGCTTAAAATGCCAGGCTAATTCGGTAAGTTCTTTCATGTTTTCAAGGTATACCCTTTACCGGCATATTTTGAGGAAGGAGTCTAAGCCTTTCTATCAATTTTTCCAGGCCTGGATAGAAACAGCGGGGCGGATTAACTGTCCGACTCCGCTACCCGATGACCAAGAAACCCCACTTCTGACGAAGATGTTGTTTCCGGCGCCTTATGAGGTGCTAGAGAAGAAGGCCAAGGGGGCCAAGAGTGGCCCTCGCCGAAAAGGTGCTTCGGACATGACATCCGAAGACGATGAGTCTCACTCCTCCGCCGCCGAAGACGACGACGAGGAGGAGGAGAAGAAATCTCCCCCTGATGAGGAGAGGAAAAGGAGGACGGCCTCCACAAATCTGGAGGCGGAGGCGCCCAAGAGGGGAAAGCGCGCCCTCGCGGATAACTCCGTGTGGGACGTCGACAGCAGTCCGGAGCGACCCCCCCCCACCCCCCGACCAAGCCCCGGGCCGCATCGTAAGTACCAAAAAACTTGTGCACGTCCATGTCTCCGCTTCATGGTACTAATATGTTGAATTATGCTATTACAGTCCGGCCCACGACAGCCCCCTGCGATCCTCATCAGGAGGTTCGCTAGATTCAAAGGCGATGGCCAGCGAGTCTCCGCCGGCCGCTCACTCTCCTCCGGCCAAGGGTGACGACGAGGCGGTGTCCCAAAGGACCTTCCCAGGCCAGGGAGAGGTTCAGGAGGCCGTTAGGGTGGCGCTAGAGGATGATTCCTCAGCCGCCGAACACATGGGGGAGGAAGCCCCATGGGGACTGGCGATGGGGGCCATATACAATTCGGCCCCCAGCCGAATACCCTTCTGGAGACCCATATGGTTCCGGAGTCAGGCAAACAGCCTTCCCTGAAAGGAGGAGGGATGCCTGCTCGGATAATCTGCTGGAAGCGCTACGAGGCGCTTCCATTGTGGATGAACACCGTATCCTTATGGGTACAGTGATTGAGAAGGTTCAGTCTGCCAGAAGCGGACTGACCGAAGCCTGCACTAGCCTTCTAACAGGCTTTGAGGTAAGTAATGTAATTGTAGAAAAAATATCACAGTGTAGACAGTAGCCCCTGATGCTCTGTTCGGTGTTCGGAGAGGAAAAGCCGAACAGAGGATCAAAATAATTTTCGCAGGAGTCTAACATAAGATGTCTATGTGAATAAGCAGCCGTCGCTGCTGGCTACTTCCGCTCATACTGCAGAGGTCTTCGGACTGAAGCAGAACCTGAAGCGGGCCAAGGAAGAGCTCGGCCTCGTGAAGAAGCAGATGGAGGACAGCCAAGGTATGGAGTAACTTGCTTGTATATTTAGGAAGGATGAATGGTTCATGCTGACTAAAGTGTCATGAATTATATTAGGGGCCACGACCGAGGTGGCAGTCCTCAAGAAGGCGTTAGCCAAGGCCAAGGACAAAGCGGCCAAGGAAAGCGCCACGCGCGAGAAGCAAGAGGCCCGGGTCAGCGAGGTCCAGCAAGAGCTCCAGGACGCCGTCAAGAAGTATGAGTCCTTGGAGCGTGATTCGAAGACTCAGGAGTCCGTACTTGCCAAGGCCCGCCAGAGCACACAAGATGCCCGAGCCGAAGCCCAAAGCGCCCTCCAGGAAATCCAGGCGGCCAAGAAGATCGCGGCGGGTAAGGCTTTCATTATGCGAAGCAAATCTGCAAAGGAAACGTTCCTTTTACTTACCCGAATTTGGAGCTCTCCAGGGGCATTTACGGATCTGCCGCGCAGCATATCAGATGCTGCAGAGTTCTATCGAGCCGAAGAAGGGAGCTCTACGGAGAAGCTGTTCTGGTCTCAATACCCTAGACCAGAACATCCGGTGCCCTTTAGCGACCAGCTGAAACAACTGGTCGAGCTGCACAAGGCGGCCGAACTAGCCATGAAGGACCTAATAGTTCGGTTATGGCCTGCCGAGCCCATGCCTGGCAGCTACTTCGGACTCATGAAGCGGCTTGTGAGTGCCTGCCCGCGGCTCAAAGTCATAAAGCGGTCGGTCTGCATTGAAGGTGCGCGGATGGCTTTTGCCCGCGCCAAGATGCACTGGGCGAAGATGGATGCCAAGAAGCTGATGACCGAGGGGCCGCATGAGGGCAAGGAGCACCGCCGACCCGAGCTATATTTTGATAGTGTCCTGGAGGGATCCTGCCTTGTGGCGGAGCAATGTGCGAAGGATGTGATCTTTGAATGAATACATTCATATTTGTCTCGCCCTGTATTATGAAACAAAGACAATTTGTGTAGTATAATGCTTTGTGTTAAATTTTTACCTCCTGTGCGGCCATTTATTAAATCGGAGGGTTGGCCAGTCGTCGGCTTCAGCCCCCACGTAGGTAGTGCGGGGGTGTTCGGATGGAATTTAAACACTCTTGATCCAATTATTTGGTCCTTAGAGGAGGTGTTTAGCGCAACGAACAAGGCAATCGGACTATAACGCTTTATCACCCTCACTTAGCCATAGGAGTTCGACAATAAAAATGTAGGCGCAGCCCCTAGCATCCAAACTAGGGTGTTGTAAACACCTGATCGGGTAAGTACCGACCCTTCGCGTAATGCAGAACAAACCTCTATCGATTTCAAACCTCCGAACAGCTGACCGGCTCTCGCCGCATCATGACAGTCAGTTTTCGGCTTTCTCTACTGAGGTGCTCATCCGGATGAACCGGGACACAATCGCAGTAGTTCTCCCTTTACTACCCTAGTCGATATAGCGGAACGTAAGGTAGTAAGCACAGGAGCCGGGCAACCCAACTATTGACCAAAGACATGATTCGGAGCCAATGCATATAATGCTAAATTCGGGGTGCCGAACTATACTGTAAAAGTGTTCGGACTTTGTTGCCGTAGTGCGGGGCGCTATGAAGCCCCTGGCAAATATGAAACATACCAAAGTGTACGGGTGCTATGTGATAAGATTATCAATAGAAAACAAAGGAAAACAGGAAGAGTGCAAAGGTAATAAGCGGGGTCCTTAAAATTTTGGGCCGCAAACTGTTTCCATTATAATTTGATAAATACGTCAAGGTGTATTGATGCAAATAGTGCGATAAGCAACAGGCTATTTAACATGCCATGACCAAGAGCGAGTTGCGTGCGGGTATGTAAAACAGGTATAGCAATCGTTATCAGAGACCACCTGGGGATTCCCTTGTACGTCAAAGCTCCTTGCCTCCTTGGTGTATTCGTCCCGTGACCGGTCCGATGATCAGGTTATCAGAAAAAGCCTCGAGAAGAGAAAAACCTGAAATGAAAAAGAAAAAGTGAAGGTGTGCAGATCTAGGGGCGGTTGAGCCGCATTATGGACCATGGTCTATCTTTGCCTCCGTCCGTGCCCATGGTATTTTGAGTGCGTAGTTATGTACGCGGGGCACAAATGTCACCACTTGATCGGGACTGGGATGGAGGCCGGATTGCTAGTCAAGCTCTGGACGAGCTGGACCGTCCTGCCACAGAGTAGTTCGGACTCGCTTGACGGTGTCCGGGGGCTTTACTGCCAAATTGAGGTTCTGCCTAAAAAGGCTACTTTGTACTTCTGCTGCAAGGGCCGCGGTGTGTTCCTCGGTACGAAGGGAGCGCTTCGTATTTCCGTTGACCGTTATTACACCGTGTGGTCCCGGCATCTTGAGCTTGAGGTAGGCGTAGTGCGGCACCGCGTTGAATTTAGCGAATGCGGTTCGTCCAAGCAGTGCATGATAACCACTGCGAAAAGGGACGATATCGAAGATTAACTCTTTGCTTCGGAAATTATCCGGGGATCCAAAGACCACTTCCAGTGTGATTGAGCCCATGCAACAGGCCTCTACACCTGGTGTGACACCTTTAAAAGTGGTTTTTGTGGGCTTGATCCTTGAGGGATCGATACCCATTTTGCGCACTGTATCCTGATAGAGCAGGTTCAGGCTGCTGCCACCATCCATGAGGACTTGCGTGAGATGGAATCCATCAATAATTGGGTCGAGGACCAGTGCGGCTGAACCGCCATGACGGATACTGGTCGGGTGATCCCTGCGATCAAAGGTGATCGGACAGGAGGACCATGGGGTTGAACTTTGGGGCGACTGGCTCCATCGCATAGACGTCCCTGAGTGCACGCTTGCGCTCCTTCTTGGGGATATGGGTGGCGTATATCATGTTCACTGTTTTAACTTGGGGGGGATTTCTTCTATCCCCCTGTGTTTGGCTGCAGGGGCTCCTCGTCATCGTCCTTGCTCTGCAATCCCTTTTCCTTGTTCTCGGCATTTAACTTGCCGGCTTGTTTAAAAACCCAGCAATCTCTGTTGGTGTGGTTGGCTGGTTTGTCTGGGGTGCCATGGATTTGGCACGGACGGTCGAGTATGCGGTCCAAGCTGGATGGTCCTTGATTGTTTCTTTTATAAGGCTTCTTCCGCTGACCGGACTTGGAGCCGCTGAATCTGGCATTGACAGCAGTGTCATCGGTATTGTCCCAATTGCTTCGGCGTTTGTGTCTACTACGTCGGAGCTTGCTGTTGTTGTTTTTGGCCTCGGAGGGGCTTGCATCGCTGGCCGTATTTTTACTACGGGCCAACCAGCTATCCTCACCCGCACAAAAGCGGGTCATGAGTGCTGTGAGGGCTGCCATAGATTTCTGCTTTTCCTGGCCGAGGTGGCGGGCGAGCCATTCGTCACGGATGCTAGGCATCCGGACAGTTGACTATCTGGTTCTTTTTAGTTAGGAACCTAGTCCAGAATTTCCTGGCTGACTCCCCAGGCTGTTGAACTATGTGACTTAAGTCATCGGCATCTGGTGGCCGGACATATGTGCCTTGGAAGTTGTCAAGGAAGGCTTCTTCCAAGTCCTCCCAGCTGCCAATGAAATTTTCAGGCAGACTGTTTAACCAGTGCCGAGCTGGCCCTTTGAGTTTTAGTGGGAGGTATTTGATGGTGTGGAGGTCATCTCCGCGGGCCATATGGATGTGGAGAATAAAATCCTCGATCCATACAGCGGGATCAGTTGTTCCATCGTATGATTCGATATTTATGGGTTTAAACCCTTCTGGGAATTCATGATCCATTACTTCGTCAGCGAAGCAAAGAGGGTGTGCGGCGCCTCTATATCGGGCCGCGTCGCGACGTAGCTCTGATGGAGTCCGTCTGCGGTTTTCGGCCCGGGCGTGACTAGGTTTGTCACGTCCGAATAGATGGCCGTCGTCGCGTGTCGAGGCACGCCCTCGCGACCCGTAGATCGATCTAGTATGTCCTGCATTATTATCCAATTTTTGCCGCAGGTTGTAGGCCGACCCCCTCCGCTAGTCCAATTCGGTTTGGGCAAGGGGGGGCGCGCCCCTCTCACGTGGCCTCTCTCCTCTCCTCCAATAAGGCCCAATAGGCCCAATACTTCTCCCAGGGGGTTCCGGTAACCTCCTGGTACTCTGGAAAAATGCCTGAATCACTCGGAACCATTCCGATGTCCGAATGCAACCTTCCAATATATGAATCTTTACCTCTCGACCATTTTGAGACTCCTCGTCATGTTCGTGATCTCATCCGGGGCTCCGAACAAACTTCGGTCATCAACTCACATAACTCATAATACAAATCGTCATCGAACGTTAAGCATGCGGACCCTACGGGTTCGAGAACTATGTAGACATGACCGAGACACATCTCCGGTCAATAACCAATAGCGGAACCTGGATGCTCATATTGGCTCCTACATATTCTACTAAGATCGTTATCGGTCAAACCGCATAACAACATACGTTGTTCCCTTTGTCATCGGTATGTTAGTTGCCCGAGATTTGATCGTCGGTATCCTCATACCTAGTTCAATCTCGTTACCGGCAAGTCTCTTTACTCGTTCCGTAATGCATCATCCCGTAACTAACTCATTAGTCACATTGTTTGCAAGGCTCATAGTGATGTGCATTGCCGAGAGGGCCCAGAGATACCTCTCTGATACACGTAGTGACAAATCCTAATCTCGGTCTATGCCAACTCAACAAACACCATCGGAGACACCTGTAGAGCATCTTTATGATCACCCAGTTACGTTGTGACGTTTGATAGCACACAAGGTGTTCCTCCGGTATTCGGGAGTTGCATAATCTCATAGTCAGAGGAACATGTATAAGTCATGAAGAAAGCAATAGCAATAAAACTAAATGTTCATTATGCCAAGCTAATGAATGGGTCTTGTCCATCACATCATTCTCTAATGATGTGAGCCCGTTCATCAAATGACAACACATGTCTATGGCTAGGAAACTTAACCATCTTTAATTAACGAGCTAGTCAAGTAGAGGCACACTAGGGACACTCTGTTTGTCTATGTATTCACACATGTACTAAGTTTCCGGTTAATACAATTCTAGCATGAATAATGAACATTTATCATGATATAAGGAAATATAAATAACAACTTTATTATTGCCTCTAGGTCTTATTTCCTTCATTTTGGAGAGAGGATTGAGAGGGGGAGAGGAGAGAGTCGTCGCCGCGATCTCTGTCTAGTTCTGGAAATGAATGGGGTGGGGTGGGGGAGGGCCAGAGCGCGGCGGTTACTAAGTCATAGTGCAGCGCCTAGGCGCTAGGCGCTACACATGGCGGTGTGGCGCCTTACGTTTAGTCGCTACATGGCTGGGTGTGGGGCCGCGCCTGGCCCAGGGATGCCACGTTGGCTAGATGTGTGGCGCCTGGCGCTACACGGTGGAGTGTGGCGCCTGGCTGTCGGACGCTACACAAAAGGGTCAGTTGTGTGATTTTTTTTCACCAATGGCTCATTTTGTGATTTTTTCGGTCCACGGGTCAAATTTGTCGTTTTTGCCCAAGAGGGAAGGTACAGAGGTGAGAAAGGGCTCCGGAAGGGGGTTTGAGAAAATGCTACACGCATGAACAACATTTTACAGAAAATCGACGGAGTGGCTTATCTGGCATGTGTTGATTGGGTAGAAATAAAGTGAGGGGCCCACTCCGCTGAAATTCGAGGCGTGGGGGGGGGGGGGGGCGATTAGTTTGGAAAGAGCCCGTAAAACTCTGTAAACGGACACTGTGTTTAGAATTTTCGAAGGGTTTGTATGGGCCAGGTGTGTCAGAGTTCGTCGTGCCGACTGTCTGGATTACCCCAAACCTCTCTAGCTTTGTTTCCATGTTTATGGATTCGAACATGTGGATCGGTCCGCGAACATTTGATGGACGATGCTGCGCTGTCCAGGCGTTTAGCGGCGTTTTGATGCACAACGTTGGAGATGGCCTTAGATCTGAATCCGCTCCAGAAAAAAATTAGGTCTGGATTAAACAGGTCCTTGAAGAGACATTATGTGTTTACCGTTTCAACCCCTTCGCTTCCATTGAACATCATTTGCTTCCGAGGTTCAAATGACAAGTAAACACCAACTACTGCCGGACACAAAGAACAAACGAAAAATAAAGCTCCACTTGCTTCTTGGCCCTAAAAAACTCTCTGGTTCCTCCTCTGCCGGAGAGAATAATGGGGAGACAGAACGAGGCAGGACACACGTTTCGTTAAGTCGTGCTTCCTTCCTCGCACGCGTGAAATGTGATTCGGGTATCAGCCGTGACATGGACATATATGCCATTATCTGGCTCAGCTATGCTCGTCTGTACGTGCGCTGGTGAGACACGGGGTGGTGGCATCCCAGTAGCGCCGAGACAGAATCCTCGCCGCGAGCACGTCTCCAGCTTTCGCCGTGGACAAGAGTTTGTGCACCTGCAGTGCAGCACAACTACGTGCATAAGAGATTCAGAATTGTACTATTATATAACGCTACATTTTTTTACCAACAGAAATTACATTATTATTTAATCATTCATTCATCATACCTCTGTTTTGGGTTGGCCGACACAGCACTAGTTTGTTTAACGAATAAATATCAGTTGGCATGTCCTCTAGAGAACAGTTTCCACGTCTTTTCGGCAATTTTGTAGAGGTTTCTGCTGTGCATTCGTCGGTGCCCCCATTTTAATACTCCCCGGTCTTGATCTATTATCTAGATAATCAAAATTGTACTATTCTATTTTAGAAAAGCTTCTTTTTCAAGAACAAATAAATTGGAGTATCTGTCGCGTGGAACGTCCAGGCGTGTAAATCGCACGGCAACTGAAGGGCTGAGCACACGTGCTCAACTACCATCACAGCATAGTACTATGCCTGAAGGTTTTGACACCATTGTAAAATCACAGCCCCGGAAAACTTTACTGAAGCCAAAGCGGATCCTGTTTGTCCCAACGTACCTGCAGCGTTCCTGCATATCAGAAGAACAAAGTTGCAGTCCCCCGCTACCTGCAGACAAAACATTCCCGAACCATATCACCGTGTTCAGATCTTCAGTTGACCACTCAACATCGACAGCATAGCTAACACCAGCGGAGCGCCAACCCCGGCTTGTACTTCCAGACTATATTTTTACACCACCCATCAACGACCCATGTGCTATAAATACATCTTGCCTTCGTAGAGATTCACCACAGCCTCGATCGATCAGGTGCAGTTGCTCATCATCTGCACTTTTTAGCAAGTAACACACGCAGGTTTTGCAGAAATGGAGCTCAAGGCGGCTGTTCTTGTCAGCGCATTGCTTTGCCTGGCGCTCTCCCGCGGCGCGTTGTCCCAGAGGGCACGGGCACCGATCGTCGAGACCCCGGCGCCGGCGCCGGCCCCGCGCCACGTCGAGCTCGCCGAGCTGCTCTCCCTCGCCGGGCCGTACGGCAAGTTCCTGGAGTACCTCACCATGACCGACGTGATCAAGACGTTCCAGAGCCAGGCCAACGACACCAAGCAGGGCATCACCGTCTTCGCGCCGCAGGACTCGGCCTTCGCGGCGCTCAACGAGACCGTGCTGTCCAACCTCACCACCGACCAGCTCCGGTCGCTCATGCTGCACCACGCCATGCCCAGGTACTACCAGCTCTCGGCCTTCTCCGCGCTGGCGGCGGCGAGCCCGGTGTCCATGTTCGCGTACAAGGTGAACGTCACCTACGCCGCGGGCACGATCGGCGTCGTGTCGGGCTGGGCCACCGCCAAGCTCGCCAGCAGCGTGTACTCGACGTCGCCCGTCGCGGTGTACGCGCTCAACAGGGTGCTGCTGCCCAAGGAGATCTTCCCGGCCGCCCCGGAGATGGCGCCCGTGCCTGCGCCGGCGCCGGCGCCGGGACGCGGGGGCAAGGTGATGGCCGACGCGCCGGGCGCCAGCGAGCGTGCTGCCAGTGACAATGCGGATGCCAAGAGTTCGTCCTGCCGGGTCGTTGGCGCTGGGAGCCTTGCACTTGGCTACGTGGTTCTGCTGGTCTCCGGGCTTTTGATGGTGTAGTCGGATAATTCTTTGCATGCGTTGGCACGTGCCATGAATTTTTATTTCCTTCCGGAAAGTGTTTGTAAATTCATTTATTCCGCCGAAATGGTGTACAACATAATGTAAATGGTGCACATCATAATGAATGCACTGCTTGTATGTATTGTAGAATTATCATAAAGACGAGACATTGAGAGCAAACAACTTTATTTGGGAACGTGAATCAACGTCTCTGTTTTCAGTTACGTTCTGAAGAACAAGAGCTCTGCAACGAGCTCTCTTGCCTCCGTCTTTTGACACCGTCCTGCATCGATCCTCTTAACCGCCTCAAAATTAGGAAGCTCTCACCTCTGCACAAAGAACGGACATACGCGCAGCTCAGCTCAGGCCACGTGTGCACTGCGGCAGTTGCACGATGAAGCTCGTGGTTGCGTTCCTCGCCGCCGCACTGTCCCTGTCCATTCCGCTCGCCGGCGCGCACCGCCCGCTCGCCGACGAAGTGGGTCCCCGCGCCAACCTGACCGAGATCCTGACGCCAGACCGGCCCTTCCAGACCTTCTTGAGGTACCTCAATCAGACCAACCTCGTGGAGGTGTTCGAGAACCAGGCCTACCGGACGCACCACGGCATCACCATCTTCGCCCCCGCCGACAGGGCCTTCGCCGCCGTCCACCCGTCGGTAACTTAATTTTTCATCACACAAGAAATAATCATACCATCGTCTCGATCTGATAGGATGTTGGCGACCGTTGCAGGTGCTGTCGGGTCTGAAGAAGCACCAGCTCAAGAACCTGATGATGTACCACGCGCTGGCCAAGCACTACGCGCTCAAGGAGTTCGACGGCCTGAGCCGGGTCAACCCGGTGACGACGCTCGCCGGCGGGATGTAGTACATGGTGAACGTGACGTACGATGCGGGGGCCATCCGCGTGCTGTCGAGGTGGGCCGACGCCAAGATCCTCGGCACCGTGTACGGGGTCGCGCCCATGGCGGTGTACGAGATCGACAGGGTGCTGCTCCCGGAGGCGATCTTCAGCGCGCGGCCCCCCGTCGAGGAGACCCCGCCCGACGCAGAGCCCGCGGCGAGCGCGCCCGGCGCCAAGGGTGGCAACGCGACGACGCCTGGACGTGAGGCGGATGGGAAGAGCTCTGCGTGCAGGGCAGCGGGTCGGCCCGCGAACTACGTGGCCCCCGCCGTGGCGTTGTGCGCCGCGTCGCTGGTGGCATTGTGAAGTGCGCTACTAGCCCATACATGCAGGTGCAGTGAATTGCTCTACTGACTGAGATTAGTAGTATAGGTTAGGGCGAGGAGTTAGACGATGATATGTCGACGTTATCGGAGTGTGAAAATGGCTGATTTTCAAAGTTTCAACCAGAAAAACGTTCCAGCAATTCGAGTAAAGAATACTACTCGGACCCCAGGCGTGCATAATACTCGGACCCTTCGTCATTGCTATTGACCCGTTATAACAAATCCTCAACGTGGCGACGAGAAAGGGGTTACTTCGTAGAAGGGGTGCCGTGGTTCAGACCTCTCTTTACGCGGACGACGCGCTCCGATCAAAAGAGATGTTGACAATCTAGCGGATATTTTGAGAGGCTTTGGAGAGGTCACTAGACTTTGCACTAACTTCCATAAGAGTTCGATGATCTCTATTTGTAGCAATCACCTCGATTTGATGCACATCACCCAAAGCTTGCCGGCAACTAGAACCTCGTTCGCGTTACTTGGGGCTCCCTCTCTAGGTTTGGAATCTCAAGTTGGTTGATCAACAATTCCTTGTTGATAAAGTGGCGAGCAAATTGACAACTTACGAGGGTCAAAACTGTTGGAAATATGCCCTAGAGGCAATAATAAATTGGTTATTATTATATTTCCTTGTTCATGATAATCGTTTATTATCCATGCTAAAATTGTATTGATAGGAAACTCAGATACATGCGTGGATACATAAACAACACCATGTCCCTAGTAAGCCTCTAGTTGACTAGCTCGTTGATCAATAGATGGTTACGGTTTCCTGACCATGGACATTGGATGTCGTTGATAACGGGATCACATCATTAGGAGAATGATGTGATGGACAAGACCCAATCCTAAGCCTAGCACAAGATCGTGTAGTTCGTTTGCTAAGAGCTTTTCTAATATCAAGTATCATTTCCTTAGACCATGAGATTGTGCAACTCCCGGATACCGTAGGAATGCTTTGGGTGTACCAAACGTCGCAACGTAACTGGGTGGCTATAAAGGTGCACTACAGGTATCTCCGAAAGTGTCTGTTGGGTTGGCACGAATCGAGACTGGGATTTGTCACTCCGTGTAAACGGAGAGGTATCTCTGGGCCCACTCGGTAGGACATCATCATGATGTGCACAATGTGGCCAAGGAGTTGATCACGGGATGATGTGTTACGGGACGAGTAAAGAGACTTGCCGGTAACGAGATTGAACAAGGTATCGGGATACCGACGATCGAATCTCGGGCAAGTAACATACCGGTAGACAAAGGGAATTGTATACGGGATTGATTGAATCCCCGACATCGTGGTTCATCCGATGAGATCATCGTGGAACATGTGGGAGCCAACATGGGTATCCAGATCCCGCTGTTGGTTATTGGCCGGAGAACGTCTCGGTCATGTCTGCATGGTTCCCGAACCCATAGGGTCTACACACTTAAGGTTCGATGACGCTAGGGTTATAGGGAATAGATATACGTGGTTACCGAATGTTGTTCGGAGTCCCGGATGAGATCCGGGACGTCACGAGGAGTTCCGGAATGGTCCGGAGGTAAAGATTTATATATGGGAAGTCCCGTTTTGGCCACCGGAAGAGTTTCGGGCGTCACCGGTAATGTACCGGGACCACCGGAGGGTTCCGGGGGTCCACCGGGAGGGGCCACCAGCCCCGGAGGGCCCTATGGGCTGTATGTGGAGAGGGACCAGCCCCTTAGTGGGCTGGGCGCCTTCCCTCCCAGGGCCCATGCGCCTGGGGGTTTGGGGGAACCCTAAGGGGAGGCGCCCCCTTGCCTTGGGGGGCAAGGCAACCCCCCTGGCCGCCGCCCCCTCCTTAGATTGGATCTGAGGGGGCCGGCCCCCCTCTCCCTTGCCCCTATGTATATGTGGGGGGTGGGAGGGCAGCAGCAACCCAAGTTCTGGCGCAACCCCCCCCCCTCTTCCATGTCCTCCTCCTCTCCCGCGGTGCTTGGTGAAGCCCTGCAGGATTGCCACGCTCCTCCATCACCACCACGCCATCGTGCTGCTGCTGGACGGAGTCTTCCCCAACCTCTCCCTCTCTCCTTGCTGGATCAAGGTGTGGGAGACGTCACCGGGCTGCACGTGTGTTGAACGCGGAGGCGCCGTGATTCGGCGCTTAGATCGGAATCAACCGCGATCTGAATCGCTACGAGTACGACTCCTTCATCCGCGTTCTTGCAACGCTTCCGCTTCACGATCTACAAGGGTATGTAGATGCACTCCCCTTCCCCTCGTTGCTAGATTACTCCATAGATTGATCTTGGTGATGCGTAGAAAATTTTGAATTTCTGCTACGTTCCCCAACAGTGGCATCATGAGCTAGGTCTATGTGTAGTTTCTATGCACGAGTAGAACACAAAGTAGTTGTGGGCGTCAATTTTGTCAATTTACTTGCCGTTACTAGTCTTATCTTGATTCGGCGGCATCATGGGATGAAGCGGCCCGGACCGACCTTACACGTACACTTACGTGAGACAGGTTCCACCGACTGACATGCACTAGTTGCATAAGGTGGCTAGCGGGTGTCTGTCTCTCCCACTTTAGTCGGATCGGATTCGATGAAAAGGGTCCTTATGAAGGGTAAATAGAAATTGGCATATCACGTTGTGGCATTTGCGTAGGTAAGAAACGTTCTTGCTAGAAACCCATAGCAGCCACGTAAAACATGCAACAACAATTAGAGGACGACTAACTTGTTTTTGCAGGGTATGCTATGTGATGTGATATGGTCAAAAGGATGTGATGAATGATATATGTGATGTATGAGATTGATCATGTTCTTGTAATAGTAATCACGACTTGCATGTCGATGAGTATGACAACCGGCAGGAGCCATAGGAGTTGTCTTAATTTATTGTATGACCTGCGTGTCAATGAAAACGCCATGCAATTACTTTACTTTATTGCTAACCGTTAGCCATAGTAGTAGAAGTAATAGTTGGCGAGACAACTTCATGAAGACACGATGACGGAGATCATGATGATGGAGATCATGGTGTCATGCCGGTGACGAAGGTGATCATGCCGCGCCTCAAAGATGGAGATCAAAGGCGCAAGATGATATTGGCCATATCACGTCACTTTATGATTTGCATGTGATGTTTATCATGTTTACATCTTATTTGCTTAGAACGACGGTAGCATAAATAAGATGATCCCTCACTAAAATTTCAAGAGACGTGTTCCCCCTAACTATGCACCGTTGCGAAGGTTCGTTGTTTCGAAGCACCACGTGATGATCGGGTGTGATAGATTCTAACGTTCGAATACAACGGGTGTTGACGAGCCTAGCATGTACAGACATGGCCTCGGAACACATGCGAAACACTTAGGTTGACTTGACGAGCCTAGCATGTACAGACAAGGCCTCGGAACACAAGAGACCGAAAGGTCGAACATGAGTCGTATAGTAGATACGATCAACATGGAGATGTTCACTGATGATGACTAGTCCGTCTCACGTGATGATCGGACACGGCCTAGTTTGACTCGGATCATGTATCACTTAGATGACTAGAGGGATGTCTATCTGAGCGGGAGTTCATTAAATAATCAAATGAACTTAATTATCATGAACATAGTCAAAAGGTCTTTGCAAATTATGTCATAGCTTACGCTTTAGTTCTACTGTTTAAGATATGTTCCTAGAGAAAATTTAGTTGAAAGTTGATAGTAGCAATTATGCGGACTGGGTCCGTGAACTGAGGATTGTCCTCATTGCTGCACAGAAGGCTTATGTCCTTAATGCACCGCTCGGTGTGCTGAACCTCAGCATCGTCTGTGGATGTTGCGAAACATCTGACATACACGTTTTGATGACTACGTGATAGTTCAGTGCGTAATGCTAACGGTTTAGAATTGTGGCACCAAAGATGTTTTGAAACGTCGCAGAACATATGAGATGTTCCGAAGACTGAAATTGGGATTTCAGACTAGTGCCCACGTCAAGAGGTATGAGACCTCTGACAAGTTTCTTAAGCCTGCAGACTAAGGGAGAAAAGCTCAATCGTTGAGCATGTGCTCAGATTGTTTGAGTACCACAATCGCTTGAATCGAGTGGGAGTTAATCTTCCAGATGAGATAGTGATGGTTCTCCATAGTCACTGCCACCAAGCTATTAGAGCTTCGTGGTGAACTATAACATATCAGGGATAGACATGATGATCCTTGAGCAACTCGCGATGTTTGACACCGCAAAAGTAGAAATCAAGAAGGAGCATCAATTGTTGATGGTTAATAAAACCACTAGTTTCTAGAAGGGCAAGGGCAAAAGGGATACTTCATGAAACAGCAAATCATTTGCTTCTCTAGTGGAGAATCCCAAGGTTGAACCCAAACCCGAGACTAAGTGCTTCTGTAATGAGGGGAACGGTCACTGAAGCAGAACTACCCTAGATACTTGGTAGATGAGAAGGCAGGTAAGGTCGACAGAAGTATATTGGATATACATTATATGAATGTGTACTTTACTAGTACTCCTAGCAGCACCAGGGTATTAGATACCGGTTCGGTTGCTAAGTGTTAGTAACTCGAAATAAAAGCTGCGGAATAAACGAAGACTAGCTAAAGGTGAGATGACGATATGTGTTGGAAGTGTTTCCAAGGTTGATGAGATCAAGCATCGCATGCTCCCTCTACCATCGAGATTGGTGTTAAACCTAAATAATTGTTATTTGGTGTTGAGCATAAACATGATTGGATTGTGTTTATCGCAATACGGTTATTCATTTAAGGAGAATAATGGTTACTCTGTTTATTTGAATAATACCTTCAATGGTCTTGCACCTAAAATGAATCTCGATCGCAGTGATACACATGTTCGTGCCAAAAGATATAAAATAGTAATGATAGTACCACATACTTGTGGCACTATCATTTGAGTCATATTGGTATAGAACGCATGAAGAAGCTCCATGTAGATGGATCTTTGGACTCACTCGTTTTTGAAAAGATTGAGACATGCGAACCATGTCTATTGGTATATATGCATGAAGAAACTCCATGTAGATGGATCGTTTGGACTCACTTGATTTCGAATCACTTGAGACATGCAAATCATACCACATGGGCAAGATGACTGAAAGGCCTCGTTTTCAGTAAGATGGAACAAGAGAGCAACTTGTTGGAAGTAATACATTTGATGTGTGCAGTCCAATGAGTGCTGAGGCACGCAGTGGATATCGTTATGTTCTTACTTCACAGATGATTTGAGTAGATGCTGAGTGTATTTACTTGATGAAACACAAGTCTGAATTATTGAAAGGTTCAAGTAATTTCAGAGTGAAGTTGAAGATCGTCGTGACAAGAGGATAAAATGTCTGTGATATGATCATAGAGATGAGTATCTGAGTTACGAGTTTGGCACACAATTAAGACATTGTGGAAAGTGTCTCACAATTAATACCGCCTGGAACACCATAGTGTGATGGTGTGTCCGAACATCATAACTGCACCCTATTGGATATGGTGCATACCATGATGTCTCTTATCGAATTACCACTATCATTTATGGGTTAGGCATTAGAGACAACCGCATTCACTTTAAATAGGGCACCACGCAATTCCGTTGAGACGACACCGTTTAGAGAAACCTAAGTTGTCATTTCTTAAAAGTTTGGGGCTGTGATGCGTATGTGAAAAAGTTTCAGGCTAATAAGCTCGAACCCAAAGCGGATAAATGCATCTTCATAGAATACCCAAAAAGTTGGGTATACCTCCTATTTTAGATCTGGAAGCAAAAGTAATTGCTTCTAGAAATAGGTCCTTTCTCGAGGAAAAGTTTCTCTCGAAAGAATTGAGTGGGAGGATGGTGGAGACTTGATGAGGTTATTGAACCATAACTTCAACTAGTGTGTAGCAGGGCACAGGAAGTTGTTCCTGTGGCACCTACACCAATTGAAGTGGAAGCTTATGATAGTGATCATGAAACTTCGGATCAAGTCACTACCAAACCTCGTAGGACGACGAGGATGCGTACTACTTCAGAGTAATGCGTAATCCTATCTTGGAAGTCATGTTGTTGGACAACGATGAACCTATGAGCTGTGGAGAAGCGATGGTGGGCCCGGATTCCGACGAATGGCTCGAGGCCATGAAATCCGAGATAGGATCCATGTATCAGAACAAAGCATGGACTTTGGTGAACTTGCCCGATGATCGGCAAGCCATTGAGATAAATGGATCTTTAAGAAGAAGACGGACGTGGACGGTAATGTTACCGTCTATGAAGCTCGACTTGTGGCAAAGAGTATTTTCACAAGTTCAAGGAGTTGACTATGATGAGATTTTCTCATCCGTAGCGATGCTTAAGTCCGTCGGAATCATGTTAGCATTAGCTGCATTTATAAAATCTGGCAGATGGATGTCAAAACAAGTTTCCTTACCAGTTTTCGTAAGGAAAGGTTGTATGTGATACAATCAGAAAGGTTTTGTCCATCCTAAGGATTCTAAAAGGTATGCTAGCTCCAGCGATCCTTCCATGGATTAGAGCAAGCATCTCGGAGTCAGAATATATGCTTTGATGGAGTGATCAAAGTTTTTGGGTTTATACAAAGTTTGTTAGAAACTTGTATTTACAATAAAGTGAGTGGGAGCGCTACAACATTTCTGATAAGTATATGTGAATAACATATTGTTGATCCGAAATGATGTAGAATTTCTGGAAAGCATAAAGGGTTGTTTGAAAGGAGTTTTTCAAAGGAAGACCTGGATAAAGCTGCTTACATATTGGGCATCAAGATCTATAGAGATAGATCAAGACGCCTGATGATACTTTCAAAGAACGCACACCTTGACATGATTTTGAAAGAGTTCAAAATAGATCAGCAAAGAAGGAGTTCTTGGTTGTGTTACAAGGTGTGAGTATTGAGTAAGACTCAAGACTTGACCACAGCAGAAGAGAGAGAAAGGACGAAGGTCATCCCCTATGCTTTAGACGTAGGCTCTACAGTATGCTATGCTGCGTACCGCACATGAAGTGTGCCTTGCCATGAGTTGGTCAAGGGTTACAATAGTGATCCGGGAATGGATCACATGACAGCGGTCGAACTTATCCTTAGTATCTAGTGGACTAAGGAATTTTCTCGATTATGGAGGTGAAAAGGAGTTCGTCGTAAAGGGTTACGTCGATGCGAACTTTGACACTAATCCGGATGACTCTGAGTAGTAAACCGGATTCGTATAGTAGAGCAGTTATTTGAAATGGCTCCAAGTAGCGCGTGGTAGCATCCACAAGATGACATAGATATTCGTAAAGCACACACGGATCTGAAAGGTTCATACCCGTTGACTAATAACCTCTCTCACTAGCATAACATGATCAAACCAGAACTCATTGAGTGTTAATCACATAGTGATGTGAACTAGATTGTTGACTCTAGTAAACTCTTTGGATGTTGGTCACATGGTGATGTGACCTGTGAGTGTTAATAACATGGTGATGTGAACTAGATTATTGACTCTAGTGCAAGTGGGAGACTGTTGGAAATATGCCCTAGAGGCAATAATAAATTGGTTATTATTATATTTCCTTGTTCATGATAATCGTTTATTATCCATGCTAAAATTGTATTGATAGGAAACTCAGATACATGTGTGGATACATAGACAACACCATGTCCCTAGTAAGCCTCTAGTTGACTAGCTCGTTGATCAATAGATGGTTACGGTTTCCTGACCATGGACATTGGATGTCGTTGATAACGGGATCACATCATTAGGAGAATGATGTGATGGACAAGACCCAATCCTAAGCCTAGCACAAGATCGTGTAGTTCGTTTGCTAAGAGCTTTTCTAATGTCAAGTATCATTTCCTTAGACCATGAGATTGTGCAACTCCCGGATACCATAGGAATGCTTTGGGTGTACCAAACGTCACAACGTAATTGGGTGGCTATAAAGGTGCACTACAGGTATCTCCGAAAGTGTCTGTTGGGTTGGCACGAATCGAGACTGGGATTTGTCACTCCGTGTAAACGGAGAGGTATCTCTAGGCCCACTCGGTAGGACATCATCATAATGTGCACAATGTGACCAAGGAGTTGATCACGGGATGATGTGTTACGGAACGAGTAAAGAGACTTGCCGGTAACGAGATTGAACAAGGTATCGGGATACCGACGATCGAATCTCGGGCAAGTAACATACCGGTAGACAAAGGGAATTGTATACGGGATTGATTGAATCTCCGACATCGTGGTTCATCCGATGAGATCATCGTGGAACATGTGGGAGCCAACATGGGTATCCAGATCCCGCTGTTGGTTATTGGCCGGAGAACATCTCGGTCATGTCTGCATGGTTCCCGAACTCGTAGGGTCTACACACTTAAGGTTCGATGACGCTAGGGTTATAGGGAATAGATATATGTGGTTACCGAATGTTGTTCGGAGTCCCGGATGAGATCCCGGACGTCACGAGGAGTTCCGGAATGGTCCGGAGGTAAAGATTTATATATGGGAAGTCCCGTTTTGGCCACCGGAAGAGTTTCGGGCGTCACCGGTAATGTACCGGGACCACCGGAGGGTTCCGGGGGTCCACCGGGAGGGGCCACCAGCCCCGGAGGGCCCTATGGGCTGTATGTGGAGAGGGACCAGCCCCTTAGTGGGCTGGGCGCCTTCCCTCCCGGGGCCCATTCGCCTGGGGGTTTGGGGGAACCCTAAGGGGAGGCGCCCCCCTTGCGTTGGGGGGCAAGGCAACCCCCTGGCCGCCGCCCCCTCCTCAGATTGGATCTGAGGGGGCCGGCCCCCTCTCCCTTGCCCCTATATATATGTGGGGGGTGGGAGGGCAGCAGCAACCCAAGTTCTGGCGCAACCCCCCCCTCTTCCATGTCCTCCTCCTCTCCCGCGGTGCTTGGCGAAGCCCTGCAGGATTGCCACGCTCCTCCATCACCACCACGCCGTCGTGCTGCTGCTGGACGGAGTCTTCCCCAACCTCTCCCTCTCTCCTTGCTGGATCAAGGTGTGGGAGACGTCACCGGGCTGCACGTGTGTTGAACGCGGAGGCGCCGTGATTCGGCGCTTAGATCGGAATCAACCGCGATCTGAATCGCTACGAGTACGACTCCTTCATCCGCGTTCTTGCAACGCTTCCGCTTCACGATCTACAAGGGTATGTAGATGCACTCCCCTTCCCCTCGTTGCTAGATTACTCCATAGATTGATCTTGGTGATGCGTAGAAAATTTTGAATTTCTGCTACGTTCCCCAACAAAAACATCACCACCATTGAATGTGCGGCTCTTGTCAAGTCTGTTACCACCTCCCAACTGATCCACTTCATCACGCCTCTCGTCATCCCGCCAAGCATCCTTCACAGCGTCAACAAGCTCGAGAGGGCGTTCCTTTGGTCCGGATCGGTAAGACAACGAGGGCAAAATGCAAGGTTAATTGGGAGATTGCATGCCAACCGCATGGTATGGTGGGCTTGGGGTCCTCAACACTAGCAAGGTCGCGCGGGCTTTGCGGTTGTGGTAGCCTTGGTATGAATGGAAGGAGGCCACGAAAATGTGGGTGGGAATAGAAACCCATGCGACGAGGAGGATCCAGATTTTTTTTCTATCCCTCAATCATCATCCGCGTTGATAATGATGCAAAGACCCCCTTTTGGGATTCTCCTTGGCTTCTTGGTCGCAAGCCAAAAGGTATTGCTCCTCTCATCCTTGAGGCCTCTTCATGAAAAAATTGGAAGGTGCGGGAGGCCCACAAGGATAACGCATGGATACTCAAGATCAGACCTCCCACCGTGGTCACCGTTGAGCATATTAGGCAATTCTTCACCCTTTGTATGCTTTTGCATGAGGTCCATCTTGATTGACTCGCCGACGGTGACATCTTTTAGAAGCATACGACAAGTGGACTCTACACGGCGGCCTCTGCCTATAAGGCGCAATTCCTGGGCATGGTGCTCTCCCCCATGGACCAAGTGATTTGGAAAGTTTGGGCCCCCCAAAGGTCAAGTTTTTTGCTTGGCTAGCGCTCCAGGATAGAATTTGGACAAGTGATAGATTGTCCAAGCATGGTTGGCCAATTTGCGGTCTGAGCCCCCTATGCAAGAGGGTGCAAGAATGTGGGTCTCACCTTTTCTTCAATTGCCACTACACCCCGAGTCTTCGGAATCAGGTCATTGTGAATTTTAACATTGTTGGCATGGACACTTCCTTTTGGCACTTGATGGAATCCGTGGAGGAGTGGTGGGCAAGTACGAGTATCGTGGGCACCCCCAACAGAAAGTCCAAGGCTTCTCTCACCATGCTTGTCTCATGAGCAATTTGGAACGAGAGGAATGCAAGAGTCTTTTGGCGCAAGAGCTCTCCACCGCCAGTCATACTGAACACCATCATGTCCGAGGTGAACCTTTGGATCTTTGTCGGGGCAAATAAGCTAGGCTCACTGATTTTGCTAGAGTAGTCATGCATGTCGTACTGGGGTGTTTGTTGTAACAAACTCTATTTTCTTCTTATTTAATGGATGAGGCAAAAAATTTGCCCCTGTTTCAAAAAAAATGTCCAATAAAACTCAAGTTATAGGAAGACTTGTAAAATTGTCGATTCTACCTTCATTTTTTTGCATCTTAATATTTTTTTCAAAACTTCGGTGACAGATTGAGGTACATACTTGCACAAGCTGAAATGACCTCAAAGATTTTAAAAAGTAGTTTGAACGGCCTATTCAAATAGGTAAAATCGTAAAGTTCATTGAACACGCTATGACTGAGAGCACTCCGTGCTAGGCAGGCAACCGACCCATTTATCGTCATACTACCGCGGTAAAAGTTCACATGCAGAAAGGCAACGAGACACGACAACCACGGATTGCATCAACTTGACACTATCCACAACTGCCAATTAGGCCGACAACAAACCTCAAGATCTAGAACCGACAAACTACGATGCCAAAAATTACCACACGTCTGTTGCGACAATCACTTAGGGACGGGCATAGAATTGCAAAGCATCATATTTCATTGAGCTGGTAGTGGTGTAGGATTCCCTTTGCCTTTTTCTCAAAAAGAACCCCTCTACCTTTCGTGCATGCCCAGAAGAGAAGAAGAGCATGCGATGAATCCCTACTTCCCTCTTACCGTGGGAACACCAACACATGACACACATAGGGCGCTTAGTGGGTATTTAGCACCATCTTCACATGCTTCCCCGATAAATATTGGTAATGTCATTTTAAAAATTAGGGAAAATAGTTTACATACCAAGTATCATATAAATTTATTCAATTAATATCTCATAGCACAAAAGAAAAAGTGCATACATAAAGAATTACATAAAATGATTTTTTAGCTATTAAAATATTGATGTAGTTCATGAAATTGGTTCACTATGTAGAAAATGAGGATGTATATCACATAGAATGTGCAAAAAAAGGTGAAGTTGTTATTATAGGTCAAGATATGTCACCTTACATACACAAACATGATGGACTTACATGTATTACTTTTTTTCTTGTCAAAACAATAAATTGTGTAACTTGAATTGATTAACTATTCCTATTGGTGGTACTGGGGGGGGGGGGGGATATTGAATTAACCTTTTCAATAAATTGATGCAGGAAAAAATTAGCATATATCACTAAAACTTGATTCTACAAAAAGGTTAAATAACAAGAGGGAAACAGAAATCAATAAAAAATTGTATAGATAAAAGTAAAAATATTAGCGAACCAACCTTTGGTTGGATGGTTAGGAGGACAGTGATATATTCAACAAACCAGAGTTGTAGTCCTAGACCCGACATTAGTGCTCGCATTATTTCTGGATGTATTTCAGGCTTCCGGTGATGTTCGTTCAGTGGGAGGAGACGTCCCAGTCGACTACGAGGTGAATGTGGTGACTTCGTAAAATCAAAAGATGCTATGCCGCTCAGTTTCTCATCTCTACTATTAAAGGAGGATCGAACGTCGTGATGGTTCGACCATCTTGGCTAGGGTGTGCATGTGTACGTTTATAGGGGTGAGTGAATGTGAGCTGCTTCGATTGTATTATGTTAAAAAAATCAGAAAACAAAATAAATAATTCATTTCCGCTTATTGGGCCAGGCCCGTCCAGCTTAGGGCTACGAGTGTCGCGTCACACTGTTCCCGCATGATTTGTTTGATGCTAGAAAGGGGCCCTACTTTCCCAAAAAAAAAAATAGAAAGGGGGCCCTACTCGTCGCCCTATGCCACTAAAATGCCCAAACAGTCCGTTGAGAAAATGCCCGCATGGGCCGGGCCATGTATCATTCTTGTTGCAGAAAAGAATAACCGCCATTTGGTTTAAAGGAAAACTTGATTTAAAAAATTCACTTTAGGTGGCTCTAAAAAAAGGCTACAAGCCTTTTGACATGAAATTTTATTGTTGCAAAAATAATTTTATGAATTCAAAAGAAATCAAGGTTTTGAAAAGTTAACGGATTTAAAAAATAATGAGTTTTATAAAATGCTCATTAGTATATTTAATGGGTTAAAAATATACATTTATACAAGTATTCATGATTGTAAAAAATGTTCACACATTGGAAAATAGTTATATTAGAAGATACTACCTCCGTAACTAAATATAAAACATTTTTGTAGTTCAAATTATTCTACAGAGGTAGTATTCACTTATAAATATATTCATCAATTCTAGAGGATGTTCACGAATTGAAAAATATTCACTTTTTTTTGGAGAGCACACAAATTATGTGCCTTAGCTTTATAAAAGATAGAGAATAAGATATAAGAAGCTCCCACCACATCCTGGTGGAAAGCAAGAAGCACTCCAACTCGAACGATCACAAAACAACCACAAAGCAAAAGAGCCTCCCCTAAGAAGTATAACAAGGCCGCGTCTCGACCAACATCGGTCACTGTCACCTCCGAAGAGCAACAACTCGAAAGAACTCTCCTTGCTAGATTTTAAAATATGTGTATATTAGTTAGAAAAGAGTAAAGAAACCAGAAACAAAAAGAACCATGCAAACACAAGTAGAGGAACAAAAACATAACGAAAACCTGTCAAACCATGAAATCGCTAGTTGAGGAATACTCCTTTCAAAGATCACCCCCACCTTCTCAGATTGCAACAAGTGGTGCACTGCATGTGTGGCACTTGTTGCAACCTGGGAGTTTTCCCTTTTTTCGTACATCCGTTTATTCGAAATGTTTTATTTCTTAAACCGTGCGTCCAAATCTTGAATCGTTTTCGCCATTGAATTCCCCGCGTCGAAATCTTCAAAACTTGATACCATGTTGTTAAGTTTTCATGAACTTTTTTTCACAAAAAACCCGAATTAAAAAACCGAACCGGGAGCATGTTTTTTTCCTTTCCGAAAGAGGCACGGCCGTGCCTCTCGCGGAAGTAAAACCGTGCCTCTCGTGAAAGAAAAAAACAGAAAACGCGATTTTTTCCCTTTCCGAGAGGCACGGCCGTGCCTCTCGCAGAAAGAAAAAAGAACAGAAAATGATTTTTTTCCCATTTCCGAGAGGCACAGCCAGGCCTCTCACGAAAGCACAACCATGCCTCTCGCAGAAGAAAAAGAAAAAGAAAACATGCCTTTTTCTGTTTCCGAGAGCTCTCGAGAAAGCACAACCGCGCCTCTCGG
The DNA here is from genome assembly GCF_018294505.1 of Triticum aestivum. Lineage (NCBI taxonomy): Eukaryota > Viridiplantae > Streptophyta > Magnoliopsida > Poales > Poaceae > Triticum > Triticum aestivum. The sequence continues at coordinate 427,659,651 of NC_057799.1, read as the reverse complement.
CGAAGCAAAAAAGCATGTTTTTCGTGCAATTTTTTAAAAAAATTGTTTTGGGTCCAAAAGCTAAGAAAGACTGGTGAAAACCCAATAAATAAATAAATTAAAAAGCCAAAAACACGTGCAGAAAAATAAAATAATAAAAATATGGGGGAGCGCCCAGAACGCGACACTTGACGGCGACTAAGAGCGCGAGCGCTCGCCAACTAGTCGTCCCCGTCAAACCAGCTACACTGTCATGCCCACATGTTATTCTACATGAGCCGGGCCATCACTCTTGCCAGGTGCGTTATACCAACTCGCGAATGCTATTTCCCGCGTTAAGCGAGGCACGATGGGATGTCTCGCTTAAGGATCTACAGCACCAGGCCAGCCCAATTACGATTTTAAAACAAATGGGAAGAAAAAGGGGAAGTTAGCCCTAGGTCTCTGGGACGATATGTAGTGCTACAAACCAGTGCGGTACTACCATGTTCGTGAAATCCACTAGAGCCCGACATACTTAATCCTCTGGTGCTGCAAACATTTTAATACACTGTACATGTTAAACATTTTAAACATTTTTTTCTGCTCCATTTTTTGTTTGGTTTTATTTTTTCTTCTTCATTTTTTGTTTGGTTTTCTTTTTTCTTCTCCATTTTTTGTTTTTGTTTTTGTTTTTTCTTATGTTTGTTTTCGTTTTCACTCTACGTTTTCGTATATGTCAAAAAATATTAATAAGTGATCAACATTTTCCGTATACACGTTCAACGTTGTCTGAACGCTTATTCATCATTTTTTTTTCAAATTGTTCAAGATTTTTCAAATGTGTTAATATACTACCATTTTTCTTGTGTTAATATATATGGAAAATACATCCTACCACCTAGTGGTAGTTACCCCACATGTCTCATATACTACCATTTGATATTATATATACTACTTTATCATTCTAAATATGTTGATATACTATATCTAAAATATTTCAACGCAAGTTACATGAAAAAATTGCATATGAACCCATAGTTTTTGTTATATTTATGAAATACGTATATATTTGTACGGAAAAAAAGTATGCTTAAAATATGATACATACTACCTAAAAAGTAGTATATATACCATCTAAACATCGTTATATACTACATATTACACGTACATACTCTCGGTTTTGACAGATACTACATACAACATACCAAACACAAGTGGTGGTAACTACCACTGGTGGTAGATAAAACTTGTCCTATATGTGTGTGTGCGCGCGCGTGCTTGCGTGCGTGTAGCAAAAAAAGAACAGAAAAAAAACCAAAAAAAAACAGGCCGTGACCTCCCGCGCGGCTGGTCCGGCTCATATGGGGCTCCCCCCGACGCGAGGCTTCCCTCTGTGTCACTTAAAGCGAGAAATAGGGGCGCCCATAGCAACTATCCTTCTCTATGAGCCAAGAAGTGTGGGAAACACCATGCTAGAGACACCTTTTTTTACATGAGAGACACCATTTGTTAGTGGCAGCGGCAGTACGGGTGAGCTCGCGCAATCTAAGAAGTAAGAAGAAAGTTAATCAAGCTAAGGAGGTGTGTTCTCCCCTCAAGCAGCAGCAGCGGCAGTTGACTGGACCGGAGGAGATACGATGCTCTGTTTTTTCCCCTCCTCTTTGCTTAAGTGCTCGACCTGCTTGGGCTTACATGGCCAAACTGACTGGTATTTTCCCACATACGTGATCATTATGCCGTGGAAAAAAACTACACTAGCTTGCCAATTAATTATGGGAAATGGTGAGCACAACAAGAGCATTTTGAGACAGGTGCTCGCGAAACCAGCTTGCCAATTAATTAAAAAAGGTAAACGTTTGGGGCCGGGCACCGGCCGAACCACTCGGCCGGTCACGCGCGACCTGTGCGATCCCCTTCCATCGGCCCACAAATCGCTCGCCATTAACGTCCCACGCGGCTGCGCTGCTTCCTCTCTCTCTATTTCATCTCACCGGTCCCTACCTCAGTTGGCCGTCGCCGTTCGCCGCCCCCGCCGGCCGTCCTCATCGCCGGCCATCCCCATCGCCGTTCGCCGTCCTTGCTCGCCGGCCCCGGCGGAAGCTGGAACCGCGTCGTGGCCTGCTGCAACCGGTGCCCAGGAGAGCTGCCATCATGGATGGCGAGCATGGTGACGGCGAGCTGCGAGGACGGCGGCGCTCGCGCTGCAGACATGGCGGAGGCATTGCAGAACCTGCCGCACGCCCTCATGCTACAACCGTTAATCAAAATGCTTCAAACCAAGATGAAAAAAGCTTCAACCAGATACATCAAAAGCTGCAAGCAGTCATTGCCATGGCGGAGTGCTACAACCGTCGACATAAAATGCTACAACCCTTGATGAAAAAGTTTCAACCCGAAACGATAGAGAAAGCATTAACCAAGGCTGCTACAAAGAAAAAAGCTGCAACCGTTGATAGAAAAGCTTCGACCGTAGATGAAAAAAGCTACAACCATTGAAAAAGAAAGCTACAACCATACACTGCATAATCAGAAAAGTTGCATCCGTTGTAGAGAAAGCTTCAATCGTATGTGCGAAATGCTTCAACCTGCGCGTGTCGCCACCGAGCCGCAATCACAGTGGATGGCTGGCGGCCGTCGTCGACGCAATTTCGTGCAGCGATGAGCATCAACGGCGAGGGGTGGCGGCGGAGCTACAACCGGGGAAAGCTACAAGCGTCGCCGCTGCAAGCTGCAACCGCATATGTAGTTGTTTCATGTGTCGCGGCGACCATGAGGACGGCCAGTGAGGGTTGGAAGCGGCGACGGGGACGGGCGGCGAGGGTTGGAAGCGGCGACGGAGACGGGCGGCGAGGGTGTGGACGGGCGGCGAGGGATAGGAGGCGCGGCGCGGCGCAGCCCGAGCAAGGGGATCGAGCCGAGGAAGAAGAAGCTGGGGGCGAGTTTTTTTTTGCTCCAGATCCAACCGCGCGCGGCTCGCATCAAACGGCCAGGGCTGGACCGGCCGAAACTGTTCGGCCGGTGCGCCGGCGCCTAGCATCGCCCATTAGAAAAGGCTGCTCTAATTAAGTGGGTACTAACATCGTTTGAGGGCGCACAGAGGATATTGGGGGATGGTAATAGTGGATACCACGATTAGTCAAATAACCAAACTAACCAAAATATATAAGCTGAAACTTTAACTAATCAACCGGGTAATCCAACTTCTCCTTTTCCCGGTTCACAAAACAAAGGCCGGTTCTTCTTTATCTGTTCAACCTGCCGATCGACATCTTGTTTGCGGTCCTCGAAGTGAAACAAATCACAAAGAGTCATGTATGTCACGCGGGGAGAATATCTGGTGTGAGATGCTCCCGCGCGACCTGGGCTGTCGATCTGAGATCGAATGGGCAGCATCACATGATGTGGACTAACATGTCATTTCGGGAATGTTTGGGGGTTTTCTGCAAAACATTCATGCAGGATTTGTATTTTTTGTTTCTCAGTGTATATTTGGAATTTTCGTTTGAATTTTTTAGGGATTGTACATTCTCAATGTGTCTCGCGAAACTCCAGGCAACAGATGTCGTTTTGAAGTAACTATTTTTCTTTGAGTCTATAAAGTAAATGTTGTTGGGCTCAGTCCCTTTACATGGAGGTGTGTTGGCAGCCCTACATCAGCCCAAAAGTTCAACACGCGTGAGTCGTTGACCTTTGATGCATCCATCTGCTGAGAGCTCTTTCAAAGGAAGCGAGGCAAGGAGAAAACCCTAGCCACTCCAACCCTGTTGTTGTGTGGCTGCCATTTTTGTGAGATTGAGTGAACACACAAAAGAACACAACTTGAGAGAAGAGAGGAAGAAGAAGTGGAGGTTATGTCCAGATTTGTTGCATCTGACTAGACAGTCAAGCTGGTGATTGAAGGCTCAAATGTGCTTGGATTGGCACCACTCGTTCCTTACTTTGAGCACTTCGATCTGGTTAGCTAGTTTGAGGATTGGATCAGTGGAGCATCAGATTTGAGAGTGATTTTGTCAGCTCGGATTGCTGCAGTTTCAGAATAGAGTAGTTTTGAGAGACGAACATTTTGGGTAGGCAAACGGTGTCCGATTGGACTGAAATTTTGAGATCTCAAGAAATCGTGTGTCTACTTATCTGCCAAATTTGATGTTGTTTGATTCAGCTGTATAAGAGCAGTTTGCAAAACACTGGACAAAAGTTGTGTAAACTCTGCTTTGCTGAAATCTTGCCTCTTGTAGTAGTTGTTGTTGTTGTTGCCGGTTGGCAACGTGGAGAGTGTTTGGTAAATCTCTTTAGAGTGTTTCTGAAGAAGACTTTGTATTCATCATTCTCACAGTGAAGCTATGTGGACCGGTCGATCTACATCCGTGTTTTTTTACTCCTCAAGTTGAGGAGGTTTTTCTCACATTAAATCTTGTGTCACATGTGCATGTTGTTTGTGTTATTCCGCTACTTACTTGTTAGCTGAAACTTTCCTCAAACTTCACTATGCGCGGAGGGGGTGCGTAGTGCGTGCAATGCATCTTTGCTGTCCAGCCTCAACAACTATCCAGGTTTAAGAAAGTGGGTCGCCTCACATCCCATGGGTGTGTACCAAAGTGCGTAAATATTTGTGTATGTAAGAGCTAGAGAAAATCAACTTGAAAAAGGAAAACACCATGTACTATAACTAGAGGCATTATGCCCCTATAGACCATGCAAATAATTTGGAATATTAGTAATTCGATGAAGCCAATTTGACGCTACATACGTAGCAAATGCAAATTCTACTGGCCTTTGGATTTCATCTGCAATCCACCGGATTCCACCACAAGTATACTCTAGAGGATTTCATGGTCAACCTTAAACATAATGCACAAGATCAAAACACTGCACAAGATCAAAACACATGCACTTCTTCTTTGTTCTGGAACTTTTTATGTTCTAATTATCAAATCCTTTTTTTAAATGAATGTCACTCTTTATTTTTTACTTTATGCCCTCCACTGCACAATATGCAAAAATCTCAAAACACAGACATTTCGTTGTTGTTCTAAAGTATTCCATATTTTATTATTCACTCTTTTTATTGCTAAATGAATTACTATTTGTTTTTTTACTTTATGATTTACGATGAACAATATGTATAAGCCTCACATCATACACACTTCTTGTTTGTTCTAGACCCTTCCATACTTTAACATCCCCTCCTTCAATGAAAATATTCTAAAATAATTGTAAGTCACACTTTAATTTATAATGTTTTTGTTGAAGGCTATGACAACACGTTCATAAAAATCCAATGTCGTTAAAGATGCCATACTAGCTACTCCAAACTGTCATACAAGATACCTAAAGACATGAAGGAAATATGCTCTAGAGGCAATAATAAAGTTGTTATTTATATTTCCTTATATCATGATCAATGTTTATTATTCATGCTAGAATTGTATTAACCGGAAACTTGATACATGTGTGGATACATAGACAAAACACGGTATCCCTAGTATGCCTCTACTAGACTAGCTCGTTAATCAAAGATGGTTAAGTTTCCTAACCATAGACATGTGTTGTCATTTGATGAACGGGATCACATCATTAGGAGAATGATCTGATGGACAAGACCCATCCGTTAGCTTAGCATAATGATTGTTAAGTTTTATTGCTATTGCTTTCTTCATGACTTATACATATTTCTTTGACTATGAGATTATGCAATTCCCGAATACTGGAGGAATACCTTGTGCGCTATCAAATGTCACAACGTAACTGGGTGATTATAAAGATGCTCTACAGGTATCTCCGAAGGTGTTTGTTGTGTTGGCATAGATCGAGATTAGGATTTGTCACTCCGAGTATCGAAGAGGTATCTCTGGGCCCTCTCGGTAATGCACATCATGATAAGCCTTGCAAGCAATGTGACTAAATGAGTTAGTTTCGGGATGATGCATTACAGAACGAGTAAAGAGACTTGCTGGTAACGAGATTGAACTAGGTATGAAGATACCGACGATCGAATCTCAGACAAGTAACATACCGATGACAAAGGGAATGACGTATGTTGTCATTGCGGTTTGACCGATAAAGATCTTCATAGAATATGTAGGAACCAATATGAGCATCCAGGTTATTGACCGGAGATGTGTCTCGGTCATGTCTACATAGTTCTCGAACCCGTAGGGTCCGCACGCTTAACGTTCAATGATGATTTGTATTATGAGTTATGTGATTTGGTGACCGAATGTTGTTCGGAGTCCCGGCTGAGATCACGGGCATGACGAGGAGTCTTGAAATGTTTGAGAGGTAAAGATTGATATATTGGATGATAGTATTCGAACACCGGAAGTGTTTCGGAATGTATCGGGTACATATCGGAGTACCGGGGGGGGGGGGGTACCAGAACCCCCAGGGGGAAGATATGGGCCATAGGAGGAAGGCAAACCAGCCCACATAAGGGTGGCGCCCCCCCAAGGGAGGAGTCCGAATTGGACAAGGGGAGGGGGTGGCGCCCCCCTTTCCTTCTCCTCCTCTCACTCCTTCCCCCTTTCCCCCTCCGATAAAAGGAGGGGGGCGAATCCTACTAGGAGCCCAAGTGGGACTCCTCCCACTTGGGGCGCGCCTAGGGCCGGCCTCTTCCCCTCTCCCTCCTTTATATACGGGGGTGGGGGCGCCTCTAACACACATCAATTGTTCCAAGCCGTGTGCGGCGCCCCCCTCCACAGTTTACTCCTCCGGTCATATTCACGTAGTGCTTAGGCGAAGCCTTGCGCGGATCACTTCATCATCACCGTCACCACACCATCGTGCTGACGGAACTCTCCCTTGACACTTTGCTGGATCAAGAGTTCGAGGGATGTCATCGAGCTGAACGTGTGCAAAACTCGGAGGTGCCGTACGTTCGGTGCTTGATCGGTTGAATCGAGAAGACGTTCGACTACATCAACCGCGTTAAGCTAACGCTTCCACTTTCGGTCTACGAGGGTACGTGGACACACTCTCCCCCTCTCGTTGCTATGCATATCCTAGATAGATCTTGCGTGAGCGTTGGAATTTTTTTGAAATTGCATGCTATGTTCCCTAACAGTGGCATCCGAGCCAGGTTTATGCGTAGATGATATGCACGAGTAGAACACAAAGAGTTGTGGGCGGTGATAGTCATACTGCTTACCACCAACGTCTTATTTTGATTCGGCGGTATTGTTGGATGAAGCGGCCCGGACCAACCTTACATGACCACGTTCATGAGACCGGTTCCACCGACGGACATGCAACTAGTTTTGCATAAAGGTGGCTGGCGGGTGTCTGTTTCTCCAACTTTAGTTGAATCAAATTTGACTATGGCCGGTCCTTGTTGAAGGTTAAAACAACAAACTTGACGAAACACCGTTGTGGTTTTGATGCGTAGGTAAGAACGGTTCTTACTAGAAGCCCATAGCAGCCATGTAAAACTTGCAACAACAAAGTAGAGGACGTCTAACTTGTTTTTGCATGGCATGTTTGAAGGAAATATGCCCTAGAGGCAATAACAATGTTGTTATTTATATTTCCTTATATCATGATAAATTTTTATTATTCATGCTAGAATTGTATTAACCGGAAACTTAGTACATGTGTGAATACATAAACAAATAGAGTGTCACTAGTATGCCTCTACTTGACTAGCTCGTTGAATCAAAGATGGTTAAGTTTCATAGCCATAGACATGAGTTGTCATTTGCTTAACGGGATCACATCATTAGAGAATGATGTGATTGACCTGACCCATTCCGTTAGCTTAGCACTTGATCGTTTAGTATATTGCTATTGCTTTCTTCATGACTTATACATGTTCCTATGACTATGAGATTATGCAACTCCTGAATACCATAGGAGCACTTTGTGTGCTACCAAACGTCACAACGTAACTGGGTGATTATAAAGGTGCTCTACAGGTGTCTCCGATGGTACTTGTTGAGTTGGCATAGATCGAGATTAGGATTTGTCACTCCGATTGTCGGAGAGGTATCTCTGGGCCCTCTCGGTAATGCACATCACTATCAGCCTTGCAAGCAATGTAACTAATGAGCTAGTTGCGGGATGATGCATTACGGAACGAGTAAAGAGACTTGCCAGTAACGAGATTGAACTAGGTATTGAGATACCGACGATCGAATCTCGGGGAAGTAACATACCGATGAAAAAGGGAACAACGTATGTTGTTATGCGATCCGACCGATAAAGATCTTCGTAGAATATGTGGGAGCCAATATGAACATCCAGGTTCCGCTATTGGTTATTGACCGGAGACGTGTCTTGGTCATGTCTCCATAGTTCTCGAACCCGTAGGGTCCGCACGCTTAAAGTTCGGTGACGATCGATATTATGAGTTTATGTGTTTTGATGTACCGAAGGTAGTTCTGAGTCCCGGATGTGATCACGGACATGACGAGGAGTCTCGAAATGGTCGAGACATAAAGATTGATATATTTTATGACTATATTCGGATACCGGATGAGTTCCGGGGGTCACCGGATAATTATCGGAGTGCCGGGGGGTTATCGGAACCCCCGGGGGAACTAATGGACCAACATGGGCCTTGTAAGAGAGAGAGAGGAGAGGGGCCATAGGGTTGGCCGCCCCCCCTTGGGAGTCCGAATTGGACAAGGAGGGGGGCGGCGCCCCCTCTTTCCCTCCCTCTCTCCCTCTCCTTCCTTCCCCCTTCCTCCTCCTAGTTGGAATAGGAAAGGAGGCGTCCTACTCCTTCTACGAGGAGGACTCCTCCCCTCCTTGGCGCGCCCAAGGGCTGGCCGGCCTCCCCCTTGCTCCTTTATATACGGGGGCAGGGGGCACCCTAGAACACACAAGTTGATCATTGATCTCTTAGCCGTGTGCGGTGCCCCCTCCACCATAATCCACCTCGGTCATATCGTTGCAGTGCTTAGGCGAAGCCCTACGCCGGTAGCTTCATCATCACCGTCATCATGCCGTCGTGCTGATGAAGCTCTCCCTCGACACTCTGCTGGATCGTGAGTTCGAGGGACGTCACCGAGCCGAACGTGTGCAGATCGCGGAGGTGCCGTACTTTCGGTACTAGGATCGGTCGATCGTGAAGACGTACGACTACATCAACCGCGTTGTCATAACGCTTCCGCTTTCGGTCTACGAGGGTACGTGGACAACACTCTCCCCTCTTGTTGCTATGCATCACCATGATCTTGCGTGTGCGTAGGAAAATTTTGAAATTACTGCGTTCTCCAACAGTGGCATCCGAGCCAGGTTTATGCGTAGATGTTATATGCACGAGTAGAACACAAGTGAGTTGTGGGCGATAATAGTCAGACTACTTACCAACATGTCATACTTTGATTCGGCGGTATTGTTGGATGAAGCGGCCCGGACCGACATTACGCGTATGCTTATGCGAGACTGGTTCTACCGACGTGCTTCGCACACAGGTGGCTAGCGGGTGTCAATTTCTCCAACTTTAGTTGAATCGAGTGTGGCTACGCCCGGTCCTTGTTGAAGGTTAAAACAACACATACTTGACGAAAAATCATTGTGGTTTTGATGCGTAGGTAAGAACAGTTCTTGCTCAGCCCGTAGCAGCCACGTAAAACTTGCAACAACAAAGTAGAGGATGTCTAACTTGTTTTTGCGGGGCATGTTGTGAGACATGATGCTAAATTTATTGTATGAGATGATCATGTTTTGTAACAGAGTTATCGGCAACTGGCAGGAGCCATATGGTTGTCGCTTTATTGTATGAAATGCAATCGCCATGTAATTGCTTTACTTTATCACTAAGCGGCAGCGATAGTCGTAGAAGCAATAGTTGGCGAGACGACAACGATGCTACGATGGAGATCAAGGTGTCACGCCGGTGACGATGGTGATCATGATGGTGCTTTGGAGATGGAGATCAAAGGCACAAGATGATGATGGCCATATCATATCACTTATATTGATTGCATGTGATGTTTATCCTTTATGCATCTTATTTTGCTTAGTTCGACGGTAGCATTATAAGATGATCTCTCACTAAATTTCAAGGTACAAGTGTTCTCCCTGAGTATGCACCGTTGCGAAAGTTCGTCGTGCCGAGACACCACGTGATGATTGGGTGTGATAAGCTCTACGTTCACATACAACGGGTGCAAGCCAGTTTTGCACATGCAGAATACTGGGTTAAACTTGACGAGCCTAGCATATGCAGATATGGCCTCGGAACACTGAGACCGAAAGGTCGAGCGTGAATCATATAGTAGATATGATCAACATAGTGACGTTCACCATTGAAAGCTACTCCATCTCACGTGATGATCGGACATTGTTTAGTTGATTTGGATCACGTGATCACTTAAATGATTAGAGGGATGTCTATCTAAGTGGGAGTTCTTAATTAATTTGATTAATTGAACTTTAATTTATCATGAACTTAGTACCTGATAGTATTTTGCATGTCTATGTTGTTGTGATAGATGGCCCATGTTGTTGTTCCGTTGAATTTTAATGCGTTCCTAGAGAAAGCTAAGTTGAAAGATGATGGTAGCAACTACATGGACTAGGTCCATAACTTGAGGATTATCCTCATTGCTGCACAGAAGAATTACGTCCTGGAAGCACCGTTATGTGCCAAACCCGCTGCAGGAGCAACGCCAGATGTTATGAATGTCTGGCAGAGCAAAGCTGATGACTACTTGATAGTTCAGTGTGCCATGCTTTATGGCTTAGAACCGGGACTTCAACAACGTTTTGAACGTCATGGAGCATATGAGATGTTCCAGGAGTTGAAGTTAATATTTCAAGGAAATGCCCGGATTGAGAGATATGAAGTCTCCAATAAGTTCTACAGCTGCAAAATGGAGGAGAATGGTTCTGTCAGTGAGCATATACTCAAAATGTTTGGGTATAACAATCACTTGATTCAACTGGGAGTTAATCTTCCTGATGATAGTCTCATTGACAGAATTCTTCAATCACTGCCACTAAGCTACAAGAGCTTCGTGATGAACTATAACATGCAAGGGATGGATAAGACAATTCCCGAGCTCTTCGCAATGCTAAAGGCTGCGGAGGTAGAAATCAAGAAGGAGCATCAAGTGTTGATGGTCAACAAGACCACCAGTTTCAAGAAAAAGGGTAAAGGGAAGAAGGGGAACTTCAAGAAGAACGGCAAGCAAGTTGCTGCTCAAGTGAAGAAGCCCAAGTCTGGACCTAAGCCTGAGACTAAGTGCTTCTACTGCAAAGGGACTAGTCACTGGAAGCGGAACTGCCCCAAGTATTTGGCGGATAAGAAGGATGGCAAGGTGAACAAAGGTATATGTGATATACATGTTATTGATGTGTACCTTACTAATGCTCGCAGTAGCACCTGGGTATTTGATACTGGTTCTGTTGCTAATATTTTCAACTCAAAACAGGGACTACGGATTAAGCGAAGATTGGCTAAGGACGAGGTGACGATGCGCGTGGGAAATGGTTCCAAAGTTGATGTGATCGCCGTCGGCACGCTACCTTTGCATCTACTTCGGGATTAGTTTTAGACCTGAATAATTGTTATTTGGTGCCAGCGTTGAGAATGAACATTATATCTGGATGTTGTTTGATGCGAGATGGTTATTCATTTAAATCTGAGAATAATGGTTGTTCTATTTATATGAGTAATATCTTTTATGTTCATGCACCCTTAAGGAGTGGTCTATTTTTGTTGAATCTCGATAGTAGTGACACACATATTCATAATACTGAAGCCAAAAGATCCAGAGTTGTAACATCCCAAATTTTCAATTTGGAATGTTTTACAATTATTAGCTAAGCATCTATGCATTTTGATTGAAATTGAGTGGCATTTGAAAATTTCAGAGGCAGTTGAGTTTTTGTTTTGAATTTGAATTCAACTTGGCATTTGAAATTTTGTTTCAAATATCCCTCACAAATACTTGTTTAAAAGTATGAGAGGAGCTAACATGACACTCCAAAAATGTCATAAGAAAATATTGCCAAAAGGTTTGAATTAAAAATTTGAATTTTATTTGGAATTTGCAGAAAATGTTCTTATTTTGTTTCTGTTTTGCCTCTGGAAAAATGTCCACGTTGTTGTCACGACCGGTTTTTCAATAAAATAATTATTGAGAGACCAATCCCTCTTACGGACCAGCGAGGAAGAATTCCTTCTCACTGGTAGACAATATCTTGGTCACAGAAGGAAAATGCCAGGAGTACTAAATATAATACAAGGTTGAGCAGAGACTGCCCAACAATTTATTACATGCACGCCGCTAAAACAAGACGGCGGATAGGGTGGCAAACTACTAACTCACGATAATAACGGTGGTGGAAATATCACCGCGAAGCGAGTGATATGATTCCAGAAGACTACAGCTCTTCGAGCGTCGGAGTGAGGCTCGAGGAGACTTATTGCGGGTGGCGGAAGCGTAAACAATACAAGTGACCAAAATCCGGGATCACGCAGGACTGACTGGGACTCCTCTAGGCATCGGACGCGCTATCAAACTCTTCATCCAAGAGATCGCCTTCGTCAACATCTGGCCAAATCAACAAGCCAGGTGAGTACTATGAAAGTACTCGCAAGACAATTCGGACATAAGATATAACAAATGTAAACATGAAGTACATGAATAAGTGAACTAGCACGATCAGACATAGAGGTAGTAAATGCTGGGTGCCAAGCGAGGGTCTGAATGACGCCTCGAGCGGAAACTTCAGAATAGTAATACTGGTGCCAAGCGAGTGTCTGAAAGACTCCTCGAGCGGAAAATGCGGGATAATAATGCTGGTGCCAAACGAGTGTCTGAAAGACTCCTCGAGCGGAAAATGCGGGATAATAATGCTGGTGCCAAACGAGTGTCTGAAAGACTCCTCGAGCGGAAAATGCAGGATAATAATGCTGGTGCCAAACGAGTGTCTGAAAGACTCCTCGAGCGGAAAATGCGGGATAATAATGCTGGTGCCAAACGAGTGTCTGAAAGACTCCTCGAGAGGAAAATGCAGAATAATAATGCCACAGTCGGGCGTCGAGGCGACACCACATAAAGGGCTTGCAACATAAAATAAAGACAGTGCATGCCACAGTCGGACGTCTGAGTGACATCACATAAAGGGCTTATATTTAAAGTAAGAACAAGTACACGCCACAGTCGGACGTCTGCGCGACGTCACATAAAGGGCTTATATCACAGCTCAATAATACAATCGTTCGGGAACATAAATTATCACAAGCATGCGACAAATATAAAGTTAGTCCATCCATAGGAATAACCATAAAACTGGATTTACCACTTGAGCTTGTTCACCGGGGACAAGTTTTTCACACGGATAGATATGGATATAATGTTTACACTACTTGATCATGGATACGATGATTTGGAAAGAATTGACTCTGCAGAGTTTGTACTTAACCACAGCCAACGGATTTCAGTAGTCACGGGGACTAGTTCCGTCTACGGTGTTTTGGAAGAAACACGTCTAACCAGTACACACCCAATTCAACCATCCGAAGCCAGGGATCACCCTCGGCAACATTCAAGAAAAACCTTGAGACGGGGAGGCTACAACCTCGCGTAGCATGGGATCAAATTTCTATACGCGCGCTTTAAGGGGGTGCCCCCCCTCTCGGTCCCAACCGGAAACACCCATGCCCCCTGACCGGATGACTGGCTTTAATCCTGGGCCAAGGTACCATCATCCCGGCCTCTCTGTTTGGTGTGTACACGGAAAGAGGTTACCAACTTACTAAACCGCATCCTGGCAATGAGACATGTGGTAGCACGGAAGGGGGAAAGAACGGTAACACGGCTCCAACCATGTTAACGTCGGAAAAGTCGGATGACGCAAGGATGGTATGCTACAACAGTACCACCTCGCTGCCCTTCATGTCACCACATGGTTAGGCCATCTCTCATCAGAGATCATCGCAACTTTGGAACATGCGGGAAAAGAATGATAACGTAGCTCCAACCACGTTAACGTCGTAGAAAGTCGGATGACGCAAGGATGGTATGCTACAACAGTACCACCTTGATGCCCTTCATGTCACCACATGATTAGGCCATCTCTCACCAGAGATCATCACGACTTTGGAACAACCGGGTAGTTGCCTTACCAGCAACGAGGTATTTACCGACACTCATATGCCGCGCACAAACTTTCACGCAAACATGCAAAACACCTGTCATATCAAATTTTCAAAACATGCTTGCCTGGTTCGGAGAAGTCGGAGTCTAGCTCGGCGAAGTTCGCGGCTCCTTCACCTCTTCCGGAACCTACGGCAATCACGAAACGGGTACTAACGTGAAAACCAACACATGCACAGAAACTTTTCCAAATATTTTTCAAATAAATCCCATAAAAAACTAGACAAAATTTGAAGATTGTCAGAAAAAGAATCACTCAAAAATACCTTTTTATTAAAAATTTATAAAGGTTTCTGCCCAGGGACTTATCTGTAATGAAACAGAAAAGTTCCAGGGTTTTAACTGAGAAAACAGAAAACGCTTCGGTTGGGAATGCGCAAGCGCAAAGGAGAAAACGTAATTTGCCCGAAGGCGCCAAGAGAAAACGGTTTGCGAATAAAAGAACAGAGGCTGACACGCGGGGTCCACATGTCAGGCTTGAAAAGCTCGCCGGCGCCCGAAGACTGCGGTGGACGCCGGCGTCGAACCACGGCGAGTTAGGAGAAACGGAGGGTACCAAGAGCTTCAGCGTCTTCTTCCGCGTCGGTGGGTGGTGGACTCGTCCAACGGGGAGCACCACGTCGACGGCGACACTATCTCCGGCGGACGGCGGCTCGGGTGAGGATGGGGAACTCCGGTGGAGGGCTGCAAGCTACAAATTGAGGTGCGGGTCAGAACGAGGGATGCAAGGTGAAGCTACTGGCAAGAGAATGGAGGCGGAGGAGCACACACGGGGGCGAATCGGGCTGGATCCCGTGGCGGGTCGCGGCGGCCGGAGTCGAGGAAGGAGGCTTCCTCGGGGCTCTTCCAGTGGCTAGGCGTGCTCTAGGGGGAGTGTAGGGATGGTGGGTGCTCGAGTTGAAGCTCGGGGCCCCTATTTATAGGCAGATCGACGGGGTGGCCGTGAACGGAGAATCTCCGGCGAGCGATTACGGCGGAGCAGTGGATTGGCAGGTGGTTTGAGCGGCCAGGCAGCATCAGTGGAGGTCACTGGAGTCGTTTCACAGCTAAACGGGGTCGGTCTTGGCATAATGGCGTCGGTCCACGGTGAGGTGACCGCACGGGCTCAACGGCGGCAGAGAGCGCGCTCCGCGCCCTGCGGTTCACGACGAGAGCGGCAGCGCATTCGGGGGAGTGGAAGGCCACGCAGCGAGCTCCGGTGGTTTGGGCGGCGCTGGGTGGCGTCGTCGGCGCCGTGTCTCCCGCTGGCGTCCGCAAAGCCGCCGCCGGCGTCGGTCACGGGGCGGCGCACCTTCTGCTGCTCGTCGCCGACGCCCGCAAGATGCCAGGCGTTCGTGCGGTGCAGGAACAAGGGGGAGGGGACGAGGAGCAAGGCGACGCGGTGGCACTGGCGAGATCGACGTCCTTCTCTGAAGAAAACGACAGCAAGCCACTGACTGAAACTCTGAATTTTCTGAACTTGACATAGACAGTGCACTGCAGGTGTTCGACAGGAGGATTTTGAAATGAGATAAATTTTTCTGGAGCTGTAACTTGGTGAGATGACCACTCAATGCACCCAGAGGCTGCCTGATTTTACTTGGAATTTTTGGAGAAGGTTTTGAATAAATTTCACCAAATTTGACAAATCTGGTCCAAACTTGCAGCAGATGTAGTTTGAAAATTTTGAACTGAAGACCAGTGGATCTTCATGGTTCTTGGTTGAGGGTTCAAAGGACTAGGGAGGAGAGTTGGTTTGGTGGCAAAAAACAAAACAAAAAATGGAGTTCCTTTGTAAATCTCCAAGTGGTAGAATAGAAGACAGAAATTTGTTTGAATAAGATTTAAATGGAAATAAATACATGGGGAGGTTCAACTTGCTGGATTAGGTGTAAAACATGATCCAAAGGTGAGGGAAGGGTTAGGGGAGAGGATTTGCACTAGGGCCATGGCAAGAAGAATTGTTGAAAGTGGCAAAGGGTTTTTCCAAAAGCCATAGTGCAAATTTCAAGGAGATTTTCAAAAGTCATTTCCCAAGTGAAAAACATTTTGTCTTGAGTCCAAATGAAAAGCAAGAACCTCCAAGACCAGGGACAGATCTTGGGTGGGTCCAAATAAAACTTTTGCCATAAAGAAAAATATTTGAGAGTGAGAGTTCTCTTAAAGAAAATTTTTTGATCACTCCCCTCAAGTCAAATAAAAGCCTTTTCGAAAATCCAAATAAAAACTTGGGTGTCACAGTTGTAGGATTAATTCCCCTAAGAATTTATATATATATGTCCTATATAAAAATAATATATTTTTTTCTCTATTTTTCCCTTCTCTCTAATTCAAAAAAAGGAAAAAGAACCAAGCGCGAGCCGGGCCAACCGGCCGAGCCGACGCCCGAGCCGCAGCCCACCAGCGCCGAGCCGGCCAGCTCCCGCCGCACCGCGCCGACCTCGTTCAGATCGGCCGCCCGATCGCTCTCCCTCTCTCTCTCTGGATCTCTCTCTCCCTCACCGACCCGTCGGCCCCACCCTATCCCTAACCCCTCGCCCACGACACCGCGCCAGAGCGCGTTCGCCGCCGCCGTCGCGTCCGAGTTCCATGGGATCACGATCCCGAGTTGACTCCACGCCCACGCTTATGCCCTATATAAACCCCTCGATCTCCTCTTCCAACCCCCCCCCCAAAACCCTACCTCAACTCCCCCCACAGCTCACGCCCTCCTCCTTTGGATCTCGCCGCAGCCGCCTCAGTTCATCGCCGCCTCCACCGCCGGTGAGCAACAACACGACTTCCTCTTCCACCTATGAGCTTCCCCCGATGTTGCGCATCGTTTTGACATGGTTTCGACCTCCTTCTCCCATCACAGGATCGTCCCCGAGCTCGTTCGCCCCTCGCCGGAGTTGCAGCTCATCAGGGCGCTGTCTCCGTCATCCCGATCGTCTTCGCCGCCCCCGAGCTCCACTGACTCCATCCCCGACCTCCCCTCGAGCTGCCGCACCCGCCCGACGACTTCGCCGCCGCCCCGGACCACCGGAGCACCCCCGCCACCAACGCCCGAGCCCACCTCGCCGTCGACCGCCCCTGTAAGCCACCAGACTCCCCTCCACCGTTGGATCTTGCTTGTACGGCTTAGATTAGAAGAGTGAAGGGGTACGTTTAAAAAAAAGCCGGTTTAGTGCGGTTCAGATCAAACCAGTAGATCGGTTTTAGTCAAAAAAAAACAAACGCACGTGTACGTCCTGTTAGGTTGCGCCTGGGCGCTGTTTAGTTTCAGATCGCACACCCATAAGCCCAGTAGCGCCCGTTAGTTTTTTTTCCTGTTATTTACGTTCTGTTTTAAAAACAGAAAAGTTCCAATCTTGTAAAATCTGTTTCTCTTAGGTTTTTTAATATTTTTAGGTTATTCTTTTTTTTGTTAGTTTGCAAATTTGTTGTAATTTCTGTAGAAAATATGTTTAGCCATGTTTAAATTAATAGAAATAGTTTTATATTAGATTTAGACAGATTAGTTTTTCTGCCATAAATTGAGTTAGGATTATTATTTTTAGTGATTCTTTTTGCTACTGCTTAGTTTTGACCATGCCTAGCGGTAGGAACTTGTTTGGGTATTTTAGATTTAATAAACAATTAGTTTTATGTCGAAATCAAGTTTTTCTTGTTTATTTAGCTAGCTACTGTTTTCGTACTGTTCTAGTTAGTAAATAATTTTATTTTTATTATGTTATAGTTTATTTTAGATTAGTTTCTGTAGCTACAGAGGAGGAACTTTTATTTATGGTAGAATAAAAAAATTATTTTATTTTCTTTGCTAGGATTGTTTTAGGCATAATAGGAGTTCTATAATAGCTTTTGATGTGATTCTTTTTGCTACTAGTTTGTATGATGTTTTCCCTTCTGTTAGTTAACAAAACCAATGCTTAGGTTCTGGTAAGAAAAGTTTTAGTTGTGTAAAACTATTTCTTAGTTGTTGCTTGATATGATGAAAACCTTGATTTGCTTTCTCCGAGTTTTTCTTTGGTTTTGGTTTGAGTGCTTAGGTGTTTTACTTCAACTTGCTGTTATGTTATATTGTGCTATACTTATTTGTGCTATTGTTTGACTCGGTAGAATTCCCTGAGTGCGAAGCCTGCTATTACGAGTCGCTAGCTTTCGAAGACCGTCAGCCAGGCAAGTCATTTGATCATGTTTTTACAATACCTATGATTTTATTGCATTAGAGTTATACCTCCCCACCATGCATGCAGTAGGAGAATTTTGTTAAGTTATGTTCTTGAGTAGTATCATGAGGTAGGATGAACCCTTCTCCCTTGTTACCGATGCCCGGGACGATGTAGTTGATTGCTATGCTTTAGTAGACGGGGTTGGTTGAGTGATTCATAAGGGAGATGCGAGAGTCAAGATGTTGACAACCCCATGACGTCAAGCTCAAGATGGACTTCAAAATTCACTACTGGGTGGAGGACGGTTGACGGGCACCCTGGAGAAACCAGCGGATGGCCGGGATGCATGGAGAAGCGCCATGACATCTTGCGGAAAGCTTCACCCAGCCACGAAGAGACGGATGGATACCCCATTGACCGGAAGCTTACCTGTGCAGCCGCAAGCCATTATGGGCTCTGGCTGGGTTGACCCTAGGCGTGACTCTGGCCGGACGGTGCTACCAGATGTAGAAGAACGGTAGGATTGGATGGGCACCGGCAGTGGCCCAGAGAAACTCTACGGAAGACCCTGTTTCGTTCGTCCCGTCTTCAAACACCAGGCAGTGCGAGGACATAAAGGAGGGAACGATTCTTGCGGGTGAAGTGCACAAGACTCTGCAGAGTAACAACCTAATCGATTAGCCGTGTACCCGGTTACGGACAAATGAGCCTCTGGGATTGGAGTATTTCGGATACCTCAACACCGAACTTAATAAATTAATTGAGGGGTTATTTAATATTTGGAAATGAGACATTGGTTGGCGGAACCATCTCAATAACTACCAAAATTTTGTACTAATTGCAAACAAGTCCTTGTTGTAGGGAAAAACCGGCTTCTTCGCAAAACAATGAAACTTAGAGCCCCACAGCCAAATTGCATATAGTATTAGTAATTTTATTGTTGTTCTCTCTTCATGACTTGCCGGCATATTCAAAATGCTGACCTACACGGCTGCAATGTCTTATGTTGCAGAGGAATTTTCCGATCATTAGTGAGGCTATGATCCACGCTTGGCGATTCCCTATGGAGTCGGATGGACTCGCTATTCGTCTATGCTTCCGCAGCTTTATTTAGTTTATTTCTCATGAGTTGGCCTTCGGCCGAATTTATTATGATGTAATAAAGACTCGATATGAGAATCGTGTAATAAATTCAGGTGTGATTGAACTTTTAATCTTTGCATCAATGTACTGTGTGTGCCAGCATGATCTTGGGATGGTACAGCTACACAGAGACTTGAACGATTTCGGGTCGGGTCGCTACAGAGATGGTATTCAGAGCACACGCTGACCGTAGGACGTAACACCTAGGATCGGAAAGCCATAGGAAGAGACTATTTTGTTTTATGTCCTTATCATTCCATAATTCTCCCCTGTTCATTTCTGACTTCTGTCCGATTTTCAACATTCTAGATGGCCGCCGAGTTCACCCCAGTTCTGCTACCGGAGTTTTGCCAGCCAGATGAGACGATGCTTCTCGGCAAGAAGCTGGTTCAGATCATGAAGAAGCTGAAGATTGCTCTGCCCTCAATCACCGGGAAGCCTACCAATGCACTTCCGACGGATACCGGCTACAGGATTAAGGTGCACATTCCAGGGAGGACCTTCGGAGGACATTCAGAGCCCATTGACTTTGAGTTTACCGATTTCACTTGGATCCTCGAAAGAGACATGGCGATTTATCGTGCACTTGGACATCTCCGAGAAGAGTACAGGGCCGAGCTCGACCCATCAGACCTCGCCATGATTTCTCGCAGAGCTAGGAATGGAGATATCATCCGTACCGTAGAGGATGACTCCATTCTTTCATATGTCCAAGACTTGGAGAGTCTCATCAGGAACCGGGAAATCCAGACGCGCCGAAACTCGAAGGTACACAGGAGGATGTTGTTCCATGAACTGGAACTGGAGGAGAAGGCACGCGCGGACTTCCTTGAACATGAAGAAGAAGTCAAGGATTTTATGGATAGAGTCGAGGACCGGGATAAATATATTGCCACACTGGAGGAGAAGATGGACCTGGGAGAAGACCTTTTTCCGAGTGGAGATGATGGACCCCTCGTGAGCAATGACCAGGATTCTGAAGAGAGCTGCACCGAAGGAAGCCACAAGAGGAGACGCCGCACCAGAGGACGACGCACCAGAGGACGCCGCACCGGAGGACGCAAGAATAATTGATGAAGACATTTAGTCGACCGCCATGTTTTTTTTTCATCGATCAGTTAGGCCGTTATTTTCGATTAGTCGCGAGATTTTGTAATCCGAGATGGAACCTTGTTTGAGATGAATGAATAAATGATTGGTGTGATTATGATTGTGCATTCATATGGGTAGTGTTATTTTCTCATTAGACCCTTGTTCTATTCTAATTTCTCATCCACTCCAAAACACCAGATGCCTCCGAGACGTGACCTCGGTTTCAACTTTCCACCAGACCTCACCCAGCTGATCCAGCAGCAGAATGCCCTGATGCAGATGCTCATCCAGAACCAGAACAACAACAACAACAACAATCCACCGCCACCACCCCCTGTTGACAACTTGACCCGCTTCCTAAGGCTGAATCCGCCAGTGTTCTCTAGCAGCACTGAGCCGATTGTGGCCGATGATTGGCTCCGCAAGGTCGGAAGGGAGTTAGCCACTGCTGGATGCACAGATGCAGAGAAGGTGCGTTTTGCCGCACATCAGCTTGATGGACCTGCAGCTTCTTGGTGGGAGAACTACACCGCCACTTATCCGGCCGCCACCGTGACATGGGCTGAGTTCCAGCAGGCCTTCCGCACCGCTCATGTCTCAGCTGGAGCCATGAGTCTAAAGAAGCGTGAGTTCCGCAACTTACGCCAGGGGAACCGTACTGTGGGGCAGTACGTGGATGAGTTCAGCAAATTATCTCGCTATGCCCCAGATGATGTGGCCACAGATGCCGCAAAGCAAGAGAAGTTTCTCGAGGGACTCAATGATGAGCTAGGAATGCAGCTAATGGTGGCTACCTTCAACAACTACCAGGAGCTGGTAGACAAGGCCACCATACTTGAAGGCAAGCAGCAGCAGATTGATAGCCGCAAGCGGAAATATGGCCAGGGAAAGTACAACTCTGGAGCTCAGCAGAAGCCCCGCTATACCCCATACTCGGGAGGACATACCCATCACACCCACGGAGGACATAATCATGGAGGACATAACCATGGAGGGAATGGGAACAATCGCAACCACGACAACAACTCCAAGTCAGGAAATGGAGGCAATGGCAACCAGCACCGTCCTGCTCCGGCTCAGAAGGATCTGAGTCATATCACATGTTTCAAGTGCCAGAAGATAGGACACTATGCCACCGATTGTCCGGAGGCCAAGCAGAGGAATGGAAACGGCAACGGCAATGGAAGCTCAGCAAAGAAGCCCAACCCTTTTCCTCGTGCTCAGGTGAATCACCTTGACGTGGAGGACGTCTATGATCAGCCAGACACTGTGGTTGGTAAGTTTTTATTAAATTCACGTCCAGTATTGGTACTCTTTGATTCCGGTGCAACGCATTCATTCATATCAAGGGTAGTTGTGGAAAAGTACGGGTTGCCCACTAGAACCCTTAGAACCCCGCTTCAGGTCACTTCCCCAGGAGGAGAGATGACGGCAGGCTTAGGCTGTCATTCGACCCTCAGCATCGGAAACCATGATTTTCCCGCAGACCTCATAGTATTGGAATCCCAGAGTTTGGATGTAATCCTAGGCATGGATTGGTTGATGAAGTTTGAAGGAAATATCGACTGTGCCCGCAAGACGATTTTGCTCACCACCCCGGAGCAGAAGAGGATCAAGTATGTATCCAGATGCACCGCGACGAAGCATCAGGTGAATTCCCTCACTGGAGTTGTTCAGGAGGAAGTGCCTGTAGTGCAAGATTTTCCCGATGTGTTTCCAGAGGAATTACCAGGAATGCCACCGGACAGAGACATTGAGTTTTTGATTGAGTTATTGCCCGGCACCGCCCCAATATCCAAGAGACCCTATCGGATGCCCCCGAATGATTTGGAAGAGATCAAGAAGCAAATTAAGGAGCTATTGGAGAAGGGATATATTCGGCCAAGCTCGTCACCTTGGGGAGCCCCAGTTCTTTTGGTAGAGAAGAAGGATGGAACCCTGAGAATGGTTCTGGATTATCGTTCATTGAATGATGTGACCATCAAGAACAAGTACCCTCTACTGATGATTAATGATTTATTTGATCAACTAGTTGGAGCCAAGGTATTCTCCAAGATCGATCTTCGATCAGGGTATCATCAGCTGAAGATTCGTGAACAGGATATACCCAAAACAGCTTTCACCACCAGGTATGGTTTATATGAGTATACCGTCATGTCATTCGGATTGACTAATGCCCCTGCGTATTTCATGAGCATGATGAACAAGGTATTTATGGAATATCTAGACAAGTTTGTCGTGGTGTTCATCGATGACATATTGGTTTTCTCCAAGAGCGAGGAAGAGCATAAGGAACATCTGCGTCTAGTTCTAGAGAAACTCCGGGAACATCAGTTATATGCCAAGTTCAGCAAATGTGAATTTTGGCTGAAGGAAGTCGGATTCCTCGGACATGTTATTTCAGGAGAAGGAATAGCAGTCGACCCCACCAAGGTCGAATTGGTCACCAACTAGCAGTCCCCCACCTCAGTCAAGGAGATCTGCAGTTTTCTCGGACTCGCAGGATATTATCGGAGGTTTATTGAGAATTTCTCCAAGATTGCCAAGCCCATGACTAAGCTGTTGAAGAAGGAAGCCAAGTACATTTGGACCAAGGATTGTGAAGCCAGTTTTCAGGAGCTGAAGAAACGTTTGGTTACCGCAACGGTGCTAATTTTGCCGGACATACACAAGGATTACCAGGTATATTGTGATGCTTCTCGTCAAGGACTCGGAGGAGTGCTCATGCAGGAAGGAAAAGTTGTAGCTTATACCTCCAGACAGCTACGAGCTCACGAGATGAATTTTGCCACACACGATTTGGAGTTAGCAGCCGTAGTGCACGCACTCAAGACCTGGAGACATTTCCTTGTCGGAAACAGTTGTGATGTTTACACGGATCATCAGAGCCTGAAGTATATTTTCACGCAGAAGGAATTGAACCTCAGGCAGAGGAGATGGCTTGAATTGATAAAGGACTATGACATGAGATTGCATTATCACCCAGGGAAGGCAAATGTTGTAGCAGATGCCTTGAGCCGTAAAAGTTATGTGAACACCCTCATAGCTGGAGGATTACCTCAGGAATTAGCCGACGATCTCAGAGAGCTCCGACTGGATATAGTACCGAGAGGATTTGTCGCCACCTTGGATATACAGTCCACTCTGACCGAAAGAATCCGTGAAGCCCAGAAGACAGACAAGGGAATTGCAGATATAAAGGAAAAGATGTGTAACAGAAAGGCGAAAGGTTTTCGTGAAGATAAGCACGGAACTTTATGGTTTGAGGATCGCATCTATGTGCCTAATGACCCAGAGGTCAGGAAGTTAATTCTTCAGGAGGCCCATGATTCACAGTACTCGATTCACCCAGGCAACACCAAGATGTATCTGGATTTGAAGGAAAGTTTCTGGTGGACAGGTATGAAGAAGGATATTGCCGAGTACGTAGCAGTATGCGATGTTTGTCAGCAAGTAAAGGCAGAACATCAGAAGCCGGCAGGGTTACTTCAACCTTTGCCGATACCCGAGTGGAAATGGGAAAAACTTGGAATTGATTTTATCACAGGATTACCGAGGACCCGTTCAGGTTATGATTCTATCTGGGTAGTGGTTGATCGCTTGACCAAGGTATCTCATTTCATTCCCGTGAAGACCACATATACCAGCGCTAAGTTAGCCAAGATATACATGACCAAGATCGTATGTCTGCAAGGAGTTTCGAGGAGTATCGTGTCAGATAGAGGAACACAATTTACCTCAATGTTTTGGAATCAGTTGCATGAAACTTTGGGTACGAGGCTGGAGTTCAGTACAGCTTTTCATCCGCAGACAGATGGACAGACCGAGAGAGTCAACCAGATTTTGGAGGACAAGTTGAGAGCCTGTGCGCTAGACTATGGGTCTAGCTGGGATGACAACTTGCCATATGCAGAGTTCTCGTACAACAACAGCTATCAGACCAGTCTGAAGATGGCCCCTTTCGAAGCTCTATACGGAAGGAGGTGTAGAACACCATTGCTGTGGGATGGTGTTGGAGACCGAAAACTTTTTGGTCCCGATCTTATCAGAGACTCCGAAGAGAAGGTCAAGCTGATTCGAGATAGACTCAAGATAGCCCAGTCGAGACAGAAGAGTTATGCCGACAGTAAACGCAAGGAGATAACGTATGAAGTTGGAGACCGAGCATATCTTCGTGTGTCCCCACTTCGTGGAAGAGGTTTGGTGTTAAAGGAAAGTTGGCACCCAGGTTCATTGGCCCCTACAAAATCCTCGAACGCAGAGGAGAAGTTGCATACAAGTTGGAATTGCCAGAAGGATTGTCAGGAGTTCATGATGTCTTCCATGTTTCTCAGCTGAAGAAATGCCATGCCGAGATGGCCGATATTCCATTGAGAGACACAGTGCCCCTAGAGGCCATACAGCTCGACAGTGATCTGACTTATGAGGAGAAACCTGTCCGAATTCCCGAGACTGCGAACAGAGTCACCTGCAGCAAGATCATCAAGTTTTGCAAGGTTCTGTGGAGTCATCATTCCGAGGAGGAAGCCACATGGGAGCGAAAAGAAGACCTCCGCCGAGACCACCTGCACCTATTTGCTAGCCAACCCGAATCTCGAGGGCGAGATTCATCTTAAGGTGGGTATGTTTGTAACATCCCAAATTTTCAATTTGGAATGTTTTACAATTATTAGCTAAGCATCTATGCATTTTGATTGAAATTGAGTGGCATTTGAAAATTTCAGAGGCAGTTGAGTTTTTGTTTTGAATTTGAATTCAACTTGGCATTTGAAATTTTGTTTCAAATATCCTTGACAAATACTTGTTTAAAAGTATGAGAGGAGCTAACATGACACTCCAAAAATGTCATAAGAAAATATTGCCAAAAGGTTTGAATTAAAAATTTGAATTTTATTTGGAATTTGCAGAAAATCTTTTTATTTTATTTCTGTTTTGCCTCTGAAAAAATGTCCACGTTGTAGGATTAATTCCCCTGAGAATTTATATATCTATGTCCTATATAAAAATAATATATTTTTTTCTATATTTTTCCCTTCTCTCTAATTCAAAAAAAGGAAAAACACCCAGGCGCGAGCCATGCCAACCGGCCCAGCCGACGCCCGAGCCGCAGCCCACCAGCGCCGAGCCGGCCTGCTCCCGCCGCACCGCGCCGACCCCGTTCAGATCGGCCGCCCGATCGCTCTCCCTCTCTCTCGATCTCTCTCTCCCTCACTGACCCGTCGGCCCCACCCTATCCCTAACCCCTCGCCCACGACACCGCGCCAGAGCGCGTTCGCCGCCGCCGTCGCGTCCGAGTTCCACGGGATCACGATCCCGAGTCAACCCCTCGCCCACGCTTATGCCCTATATAAACCCCTCGATCTCCTCTTTCGAACCCCGCAAAAACCCTACCTCAACTCCCACCATAGCTCACGCCCTCCTCCTTTGGATCTCGCCGCAGCCGCCTCAGTTCATCGCCGCCTCCACCGCCGGTGAGCAACAACACGACTTCCTCTTCCACCTATGAGCTTCCCCCGATGTTGCGCATCGTTTTGACATGGTTTCGACCTCCTTCTCCCATCACAGGATCGTCCCCGAGCTCGTTTGCCCCTCGCCGGAGTTGCAGCTCACCAGTGCGCTGTCTCCGTCATCCCGATCGTCTTCGCCGCCCCCGAGCTCCACTGACTCCATCCCCGACCTCCCCTCGAGCTACCGCACCCGCCCGACGACTTCGCCGCCGCCCCGGGCCACCAGAGCACCCCCGCCACCAACGCCCGAGCCCACCTCGCCGTCGACCGCCGCTGTAAGCCACCGGACTCCCCTCCACCGTTGGATCTCGCTTGTACGGCTTAGATTAGAAGAGTGAAGGGGTACATTTTAAAAAAAAAGCCGGTTTAGTGCAGTTCAGATCAAACCAGTAGATCGGTTTTAGTCAACAAAAAAACAAACGCACGTGTACGTCCTGTTAAGTTGTGCCTGGGCGCTGTTTAGTTTCAGATCGCACACCCCATAAGCCCAGTAGCGCCCGTTAGTTTTTTCTGTTATTTACGTTCTGTTTTAAAAACAGAAGAGTTCCAATCTTGTAAAATCTGTTTCTCTTAGGTTTTTTAATATTTTTAGTTGATTCTTTTTTTATTAGTTTGCAAATTTGTTGTAGTTAGAAAATATGTTTAGCCATGTTTAAATTAATAGAAATAGTTTTATATTAGATTTAGAAAGATTAGTTTTTCTGCCATAAATTGAGTTAGGATTATTATTTTTTAGTGATTCTTTTTGCTACTGCTTAGTTTTGACCATGCCTAGCAGTAGGAACTTGTTTGGGTATTTTAGATTTAATAAACAATTAGTTTTATGTCGAAATCAAGTTTTTCTTGTTTATTTAACTAGCTACTGTTTTCCTACTGTTCTAGTTAGTAAATAATTTTATTTTTATTATGTTATAGTTTATTTTAGATTATTTTCTGTAGCTACAGAGGAGGAACTTTTATTTACGGTAGAATAAAAAATTATTTTATTTTCTTTGCTAGGATTGTTTTAGGCATAATAGGAGTTCTATAATAGCTTTTGATGTGATTCTTTTTGCTACTAGTTTGTATGATGTTTTCCCTTCTGTTAGTTAGCAAAACCAATGCTTAGGTTCTGGTAAGAAAAGTTGTAGTTGTGTAAAACTATTTCTTAGTTGTTGCTTGATATGATGAAAACCTTGATTTGCTTTCTCCGAGTTTTTCTTTGGTTTTGGTTTGAGTGCTTAGGTGTTTTACTTCAACTTGCTGTTATGTTATATTGTGCTATACTTATTTGTGCTATTGTTTGACTCGGTAGAATTCCGGGAGTGCGAAGCCTGCCATTACGAGTCGCTAGCTTTCGAAGACCGTCAGCCAGGCAAGTCATTTGATCATGTTTTTACAATACCTATGATTTTATTGCATTAGAGTTATACCTCCCCACCATGCATGCAGTAGGAGAATTTTGTTAAGTTATGTTCTTGAGTAGTATCATGAGGTAGGATGAACCCTTCTCCCTTGTTACCGATGCCCGGGACGATGTAGTTGATTGCTATGCTTTAGTAGACGGGGTTGGTTGAGTGATTCATAAGGGAGATGCGAGAGTCAAGATGTTGACAACCCCATGACGTCAAGCTCAAGATGGACTTCAAAATTCACTACTGGGTGGAGGACGGTTGACGGGCACCCTGGAGAAACCAGCGGATGGCCGGGATGCATGGAGAAGCGCCATGACATCTTGCGGAAAGCTTCACCCAGCCACGAAGAGACGGATGGATACCCCATTGACCGGAAGCTTACCTGTGCAGCCACAAGCCATTATGGGCTCTGGCTGGGTTGACCCTAGACGTGACTCTGGCCGGACAGTGCTACGAGATGTAGAAGAACGGTAGGATTGGATGGGCAGTGGCACTGGCCCAGAGAAACTCTATGGAAGACCCTGTTTCGTTCGTCCCGTCTTCAAACACCAGGCAGTGCGAGGACATAAAGGAGGGAACGATTCTTGCGGGTAAAGTGCACAAGACTCTGCAGAGTAACAACCTAATCGATTAGCCGTGTCCCCGGTTACGGACAAATGAGCCTCTGGGATTGGAGTATTTCGGATACCTCAACACCGAACTTAATAAATTAATTGAGGGGTTATTTAATATTTGGAAATGAGACATTGGTTGGCGGAACCATCTCAATAACTACCAACATTTTGTAGTAATTGCAAACAAGTCCTTGTTGTAGGAAAAAACCGGCTTTTTCGCAAAACAATGAAACTTAGAGCCCCACAGCCAAATTGCATATAGTATTAGTAATTTTATTGTTGTTCTCTCTTCATGACTTGCCGGCATATTCAAAATGCTGACCTAGACGGCTGCAACGTCTTATGTTGTAGAGGAATTTTCCGATCAGGAGTGAGGCTACGATCCACGCTTGGCGATTGCCCTATGGAGTCGGATGGACTCGCTATTCGTCTAGGCTTCCGCATCTTTATTTAGTTTATTTCTCATGAGTTGGCCTTCAGCCGAATTTATTATGACGTAATAAAGACTCGATATGAGAATCGCGTAATAAATTCAGGTGTGATTGAACTTTGAATCTTTGCATCAATGTACTGTGTGTGCCAGCATGATCTTGGGATGGTACAGCTACACAGAGACTTGACCGATTTCGGGTCGGGTCGCTACAAGAGTTGATAATGATAGTGCAACTTATTTGTGGCACTGCTGTTTGGGTCATATTGGTGTAAAGCACATGAAGAAACTCCATACTGATGGACTTCTGGAACCACTTGATTATGAATCACTTGGTACTTGAGAACCATGCCTCATGGGCAAGATGACTAAAACTCCGTTCTCCGGAACAATGGAGTGAGCAACAGATTTGTTGGAAATCATACATAATGATGTATGTGGTCCAATGAATATTGAGGCTCGCGGCGGGTATCGTTATTTTCTCACCTTCATAGATGATTTGAGCAGATATGGGTATATCTACCTGATGAAGCATAAGTCTGAAACATTTGAAAAGTTCAAAGAATTTCAGAGTGAAGTGAAAAATCATCGTAACAAGAAAATAAAGTTTCTACGATCTGATCGTGGAGGAGAATATTTGAGTTACGAGTTTGGTCTTCATTTGAAACAATGCGGAATAGTTTCGCAACTCACGCCACCCGGAACACCACAGCGTAATGGTGTGTCCGAACGTCGTAATCGTACTTTACTAGAGATGGTGCAATCTATGATGTCTCTTACTTATTTACCGCTATCGTTTTGGGGTTATGCTTTAGAGACAACTGCATTCACGTTAAATAGGGCACCATCTAAATCCGTTGAGATGACACCTTATGAACTGTGGTTTGGCAAGAAACCCAAGTTGTCGTTTCTTAAAGTTTGAGGATGCGATGCTTATGTGAAAAAGCTTCAACCTGATAAGCTCGAACCCAAATCGGAAAATGTGTCTTCATAGGATACCCAAAGGAGACTGTTGGGTACACCTTCTATCACAGATCCGAAGGCAAGACATTCGTTGCTAAGAATGGATCCTTTCTAGAGAAGGAGTTTCTCTCGAAAGAAGTGAGTGGGAGGAAAGTAGAACTTGATGAGGTAACTGTACCTGCTCCCTTATTTGAAAGTAGTTCATCACATAAATCTGTTCCTGTGACTCCTACACCAATTAGTGAGGAAGCTAATGATGATGATCATGTAACTTCAGATCAAGTAACTACCGAACCTCGTAGGTCAACCAGAGTAAGATCCGCACTAGAGTGGTACGGTAATCCAGTTCTGGAGGTCATGTTACTTGACCATGACGAACCTACGAACTATGAGGAAGCGATGATGAGCCCAGATTCCATGAAACGGCTCGAGGCCATGAAATCTGAGATGGGATCCATGTATGAGAACAAAGTGTGGACTTTGGTTGACTTGCCCGATGATCGGCAAGCCATCGAGAATAAATGGATCTTCAAGAAGAAGACTGACACTGACGGTAATGTTACTGTCTACAAAGCTCGACTTGTTGCGGAAGTTTTTCGACAAGTTCAAGGAGTTGACTACGATGAGACCTGAAGCGATGCTTAAGTCCGTCCGAATCATGTTAGCAAATTCTGCATGTTATGATTATGAAATTTGGCAAATGGATGTAAAGACTGCATTCCTGAATGAATTTCTGGAAGAAGAGTTGTACATGATGCAACCTGAAGGTTTTATTGATCCAAAGGATGCTAACAAAGTGTGCAAGCTCCAGCGATCCATTTATGGACTGGTGCAAGCATCTCGGAGTTGGAATAAACGTTTTGATAGTGTGATCAAAGCATATGGTTTTATACAGACTTTTGGAGAAGCTTGTATTTACAAGAAAGTGAGTGGGAGCTCTGTAGCATTTCTAATATTATATGTGGATGACATATTCTTGATTGGAAATGATATAGAATTTCTGGATAGCATAAAAGGATACTTGAACAAGAGTTTTTCAATGAAAGACCTCGATGAAGCTGCTTATATATTGGGCATCAAGATCTACCGAGATAGATCAAGACGCTTAATTGGACTTTCACAAAGCACATACCTTGATAAAGTTTTGAAAAAGTTCAAAATGGATCAAGCAAAGAAAGGGTTCTTCCCTGTGTTACAAGGTGTGAAGTTGAGTCGGACTCAATGCCCGACCACTAGAGAAGATAGAGAGAAAATGAAAGGTTTTACCTATGCTTCAGCCATAGGCTCTATCATGTATGCAATGCTGTGTACCAGACCTGATGTGTGCCTTGCTATCAGTTTAGCAGGGAGGTACCAAAGTAATCCAGGAGTGGATCACTGGACAACGATCAAGAACATCCTGAAATACCTGAAAAGGACTAAGGATATGTTTCTCGTTTATGGAGGTGACAAAGAGCTCGTCGTAAATGGTTACGTCGGTTCAAGCTTTGACACTGACCCGGATGACTCTAAGTCACAAACCGGATATGTGTTTATATTGAACGGTGGAGCTGTCAGTTGGTGCAGTTCTAAGCAAAGCGTCGTGGCGGGATCTACGTGTGAAGCGGAGTACATAGCTGCTTCGGAAGCAGCAAATGAAGGAGTCTGGATGTAGGAGTTCATATCCGATCTAGGTGTCATACCTAGTGCATCGGGTCCAATGAAAATCTTTTGTGACAATACTGGTGCAATTGCCTTGGCA
This sequence comes from Triticum aestivum, assembly GCF_018294505.1. NCBI lineage: Eukaryota > Viridiplantae > Streptophyta > Magnoliopsida > Poales > Poaceae > Triticum > Triticum aestivum. The sequence goes on along the minus strand of NC_057799.1, from coordinate 427,628,568 downwards.
AAGGAATCCAGATTTCACAAGAGAACCAAGCAGATCAAGAGACGCTTCAATTCCATCCACGATCAAGTCAAGGAGGGAGACATAGAGATTTGCAAGATACATTCAGATCTGAATGTTGCAGACCCGTTGACTAAGCCTCTCTCACGAGCAAAACATGATCAACACCAAGACTCCATGGGTGTTAGAATCATTACTGTGTAATCTAGATTATTGACTCTAGTGCAAGTGGGAGACTAAAGCACATATGTTACAACGAGGTCTGGTACACAGCATTGCATACATGATAGAGCAAGTGCCGGGGGGGGTACCAAAGTGCACATCACTATATGTGCACTATATGTGCCTTGCTATCAGTTTAGCAGGGAGGTCTGGTACACAGCATCCACTATCAGTTTAGCAGGGAGGTACCAAAGTGCACATCACTCTAGTGCAAGTGGATGTGCTACCAAACGTCACAACGTAAATGGGTGATTATAAAGGTGCTCTACAGGTGTCTCCGATGGTACTTGTTGAGTTGGCATAGATCGAGATTAGGATTTGTCACTCCGATTGTCGCAGAGGTATCTCTGGGCCCTCTCGGTAATGCACATCACTATAATCCTTGCAAGCAATGTGACTAATGAGTTAGTTGCGGGATGATGCATTACGGAACGAGTAAAGAGACTTGCTGGTAACGAGATTGAACTAGGTATTGAGATACTGACGATCGAATCTCGGGCAAGTAACATACGGATGACAAAGGGAACAATGTATGTTGTTATGCGGTTTGACCGATAAAGATCTTCGTAGAATATGTGGGAGCCAATATGAACATCCAGGTTCCGCTATTGGTTATTGACCGGAGACGTGTCTCGGTCATGTCTACATAGATCTCGAACCCGTAGGGTCCACACGCTTAAAGTTCGGTGATGATCGGTATTATTAGTTTATGTGTTTTGATGTACCGAAGGTAGTTCGGAGTCCCGTATGTGATCACGGACATGACGAGGGGTCTCAAAATGGTCAAGACATAAAGATTGATATATTGGATGACTATATTCGGACACCGGATGAGTTTCGGGGGTCACCGGATAATTATCGGAGTGCCGGGGGGGGCTATCGGAACCCCCGGGGGAACTAATGGGCCAACATGGGACTTGTAGGAGAGAGAGGAGAGGGGCCATTGGGCTGGCCGCGCCCCCCTTGGTAGTCCGAAATGGACAAGGAGGGGGCGCCCCCTCTTTCCCTCCCTCTCTCCCTCTCCTTCCTTCCCCCTTCCTCCTCCTAGTTGGACTAGGAAAGGAGGAGTCCTACTACTACTAGGAGGAGGACTCCTCCCCTCCTTGGCGCGCCCAAGGGCCGGCCGGCCTCCCCCCTTGCTCCTTTATATACGGGGGCAGGGGGCACCCTAGAACACACAAGTTGATCATTGATCTCTTAGCCGTGTGCGGTGCCCCCTCCACCATAATCCACCTCGGTCATTTCATTGCAGTGCTTAGGCGAAGCCCTACGCCGGTAGCTTCATCATCACCGTCATCACGCCGTCGTGCTGATGAAGCTCTCCTTCGACACTCTGCTGGATCGTGAGTTCGTGGGACGTCACCGAGCCGAACGTGTGCAGATCGCGGAGGTGCCGTACTTTCGGTACTAGGATCGGTCGATCGTGAAGACGTACGACTACATCAACCGCGTTGTCATAACGCTTCCGCTTTCGGTCTACGAGGGTACGTGGACAACACTCTCCCCTCTTGTTGCTATGCATCACCATGATCTTGCGTGTGCGTAGGAAAATTTTGAAATTACTGCGTTCCCCAACAATGTTGTGATGTGATATGGTCAAGACATGATGTGATATACGTTTTTGTATGGGATGATCATGTTTTGTAAAAGTTATCGACAACTGGCAGGAGCCTTATAGTTGTCGCTTTATTGTATGAAATGCAATCGCCATGTAATTGCTTTACTTTATCACTATGTGTTAGCGATAGTTGTGGAAGCAATAGTTGGCGAGACGACAACGACGCTACGATGGAGATCAAGGTGTCAAGCCGGTGACGATGGAAGTCATGACGGTGCTTTGGAGATGGAGATCAAAGGCACAAGATGATGATGGCCATATCATGTCACATATTTTGATTGATGTGATGTTTATCCTTTATGCATCATATTTTGCTTAGTACAGCGGTAGCATTATAAGATGATCCCTCACTAAAATTTCAAGGTATAAGTGTTCTCCCTGAGTATGCACCGTTGCGACAGTTCGTCGTGCCGAGACACCACATGATGATCGGGTGTGATAAGCTCAACGTTCACATACAATGGGTGCAAGACAGTTTTGCATGTGCAGAATACTCGGGTTAAACTTGACGAGCCCAGCATGTACAGACATGGCCTCAGAACACTGGAGACCGAAAGGTCGAACATGAATCATATAGTAGATATGATCAACATAGAGATGTTCACCATTGAAAACTACTCCATCTCACGTGATGACCGGACATGGTTTAGTTGATATGGATCACGTGATCATTTAGATGACTCAAGGGATGTCTATCTAAGTGGGAGTTCTTAAGTAATATGATTAATTGAACTTAATTTATCATGAACTTAGTCCTGATAGTTTTTGCATATCTATGTTGTAGATCAATGGCACATGCTACCGTTCCCTTGAATTTTAATGCATTCCTAGAGAAAGCTAAGTGATACGTCCATTTTGCATCATGCTTTTATATTGATATTTATTGCATTACGGGTTGTTATTACACATTATATCACAATACTTATGCCTATTCTCTCTTATTTTACAAGGTTTACATGAAGAGGGAGAATGCCGACAGCTGGAATTCTCTACTGGAAAAGGAGCAAATATTAGAGACCTATTCTGCCCAACTCCAGAAGTCCTAAACGTCACGGAGATTACTTTTGGAATATATAAAAAATATTGGGCGAAGAAAGAACCAGAGGGGGCCTCCAGCCAGCCACAAGGGTGGAGGGCGTGCCCCCGACCTTGTGGGCCCCCTGGCAGGCCTCCGATGTCCATATTCTACTATATGGTGTATTTTACCCTGGAAAAAATCAGAGAGAAGCTTTCGGGATGAAGCGCCGCCGTCTCGAGGCGGAACCTGGGCAGAACCAATCTAGGGCTCCGGCGGAGCTGTTCTGCCAGGGAAACATCCCTCCGGGAGGGGAAAATCATCGCCATCGTCATCACCATCGACTCTCTCATCGAGGGAGGGTCAATCTCCATCAACATCTTCACCAGCACCATCTCCTCTCAAACCCTAGTTCATCTCTTGTATTCGATCTTGGTCCCAAAACCTCAGATTGGTACCTGTGGGTTGCCAGTAGTGTTGAGTACTCCTTGTAGTTGATGCTAGTTGGTTTATCCGGTGGAAGATCATATGTTCAGATCCTTAATGATAATTAATACTCCTCTAATTATGATTATGAATATGCTTTGTGAGTAGTTACGTTTGTTCCTGAGGACATGGGAGAAGTTTTGTTATAAGTAGTCATTTGAATTTTGTATTTGTTCGATATTTTGATGAGATGTATGTTCTCTCTCCTCTAGTGGTGTTATGTGAACATCGACTACATGACACTTCACCATTATTTGGGCCTAGGGGAAGGCATTGGGAAGTAATAAGTAGATGATGGGTTGCTAGAGTGACAGAAGCTTAAACCCTAGTTTATGCGTTGCTTCGTAAGGGACTGATTTGGATCCATATGTTTCATGCTATGGTTAGGTTTACCTTAATACTTCTTTTGTAGTTGCGGATGCTTGCGAGAGGGGTTAATCATAAGTGGGAGGCTTGTCCAAGAAAGGGCAGCACCCAAGCACCAGTCCACCCACATGAGCATGTGAGCATGATGAAAACTAACTTGACAACAATTCCCATGTGTCCTCGGGAGCGCTTTGCTTTATATAAGAGTTTGTCCAGGCTTGTCCTTTGCTACAAAAAGGATTGGGCCACCTTGCTGCACCTTGTTTACTTTAATTACTTGTTACCCGTTATGATTTATCCTATCACAAAACTATCTGTTACCGATAATTTCAGTGCTTGCAGAGAATACCTCGCTGAAAACCACTTGTCATTTCCTTCTACTCCTCGTTGGGTTCGACACTCTTACTTATCGAAAGGACTATGATAGATCCCCTACACTTGTGGGTCATCAAGACTCTTTTCTGGCGCTGTTGCCGGGGAGTGAAGCGCCTTTGGTAAGGAAACATTTATATAGTGTGCTGAAATTTACTATCACTTGTTACTATGGAAAATAATCCTTTGAGGGGTTTGTTCGGGGTACCTTCACCTCGACCGGAACCACAATTAGTTACTCCTCAACCTACTGCACGTACTGAAATTTTTTATTATGAAATTCCTTCGGGTATGATAGAGAAACTGCTAGCTAATCCTTATGTAGGAGATGGAACATTATATCCCGATATGCACCTAATCTATGTGGATAAAGTTTGTGGATTATTTAAGCTTGCAGGTATTCCCGAGGATGTTGTCAAGAAGAAAGTCTTCCCTTTATCTTTGAAGGGAAAGGCATTGACATGGTATGGGCTATTGGATGATATTGGATCATGGAACTACAACCGATTGAAATTGAAATTTCATCAGAAGTTTTATCCTATGCATCTGGTTCATCGTGATCGGAATTATATCTATAATTTTTGTCCTCGTGAAGGAGAAATTATCGCTCAAGCTGGGGGGGGGGGGCTTAAGTCAATATTATATTCATGCCCCAATCATGACCTCTCAAGAGAAATTATTATTCAAAAATTTTATGCTCGGCTTTCTCATAATGATCGATCCATGCTCGATACTTCTTGTACCGGTTCCTATATGAAGAAGGATATTGAATTCAAATGGAATTTGTTGGAAATAATTAAACGCAACTCTGAAGATTGGGATCTCGACGAAGGTTAGGAGTCAGGTATAAACCTTAAGTTCGATTGTGTTAAATCTTTTATGGATACAGATGCTTTCCGTTATTTTAGCACTAAATATGGACTTGACTCTGAGATAGTACCTTCTTTTTGTGAATCTTTTGCTACTCATGTTGATCTCCCTAAGAAGAAGTGGTTTAGATATCATCCTCCCATTGAATTTAAAGTAGTAGAACCTATTTGAAAGGATCGATATAGTTGACTAGGGGGGGGGGGTGAATAGGCAACTAACAATTTTTAGCTTTTCTTTACCAAATTAAACTTTGCATCAAAATAGGTTGTCTAGATATGCAACTAAGTGAGCAACCTATATGATGTAATGACAACAAGCACGCAAGAAAATAAGAGATATAACACGAGTAAACTTGCGAAAGTAAAGGGACGAGATAACCAAGAGTGGAGCCGGTGAAGACGAGGATGTGTTACCAAAGTTCCTTCCTTTTGAGGGGAAGTACGTCTCCGTTGGAGCGGTGTGGAGGCACAATGCTCCCCAAGAAGCCACTAGGGCCAACGTATTCTCCTCACGCCCTCACACAATGCGAGATGCCGTGATTCCACTATTGGTGCCCTTGAAGGCGGCGACCGAACCTTTACAAACAAGGTTGGGGCAATCTCCACAACTTAATTGGAGGCTCCCAACGACACCACGAAGCTTCACCACAATGGACTATGGCTCCGCGGTGACCTCAACCGTCTAGGGTGCTCAAACATCCAAGAGTAACAAGATCCACTAGGGATTAGTGGGGGGAATCAAATTTCTCTTGGTGGAAGTGTAGATTGGGGCCTTCTCAACCAATCCCGAGCAAATCAACAAGTTTGATTGGCTAGGGAGAGAGATCGGGCGAAAATGGAGCTTGGAGCAACAATGGAGCTTTTGGGGGAAGAGGTAGGTCAACTTTGGGGAAGAAGACCTCCTTATATAGTGGGGGGAACAATCCAACCGTTACCGCCCACACCAGCCCCGCAGAGAGCGGTACTATCGCTTGGCCAGCGGTACTACCGCTCCCCCTTGCAGTACTGCCGCTAGGCCCAGAGCGGTACTACCACGGTGGTCAGGGCGGTACTACCGCATACGAGCGGTACTACGGCCCCCACTGCCATGGCTAGTACCGTAAAACCCGACACAAAAAAGACCCCTCGAATCGAGGCGGTACTAGCACGAGACCGCAGCAGTACTACGGCTGGGGGCTACCAGCGTTACTACCGCTTGTAGCACCCAAGCGGTACTACCGCTCCGGCCTGTGGTACTACGGCTGGGACCAGAGAGGGCACACTGAGAAGGGGAGCGAGCCCATCATTGAAGCAGAAAGGCTCGGAGGGGGGCAAAGGAAGTGTACGTGATGATTCTGCCCTAGCCGTTCCAAAGCGGACCCCCTCTTGATAGTACGGTGATCCCTATGAAACTAGTCCACCAAACTAATTCGAAAGAACTACACCATCTTTGCTTCAAGCTCCGAGGGGAGGGAATCGTCTCGTGCCAAAAGGATGAATCTCTGAAAACACTCAATGCACACGATTTGTCCGCAAAAGCATTGTCATCAATCACCAAAACATCTTAGGGATAAATATGCCCTTACAATCTCCCCCTTTTTGGTGGATTGATGACAATACGGGATTTGCACAAACGGGAAAAGACAAAGGACATAAGCAAACCCCAAATCTCTAAAATATAGACGGGCTCCCCCTAGGTGTGTGCCATCAAGATAAGTGCTTTGGACTGCACAACACACATACTAGGATCAACACTCCCCCTGTATTTTAGAGACCAACAACCTAAGCGAGATTCAAGAGAGCAGGATATATAACATAATAAGCATGCAACTCATGAGATACCAAATGACTAGAGTCATAGATAAAGATATGATAAGGATAAGGTAGCATATGTCTCACACCATATGACTGGAACTTAGGTCTCACGGAACACAAAACCAAACAAAGCACGAGGTAGCAAACACAACGAAAGCACAAAGACAAAGACACACTCGCAACACAACAACACAAATCCCTAAACTCTCTCCCCCTTTGGCATCGAGACACCAAAAGGGGCAAAGAGCTAACCTACGGCTCTAGGTGAGAGCATGCTGAGGATCTCGAACATCAGGACTCTGCGTGATCATCTGCACCGCCGTCCTCGACCGGAAACTGCTCGACATCTGAATCGGTCCATGGACAGTGCTGCTGGATCCACTCCTCCTCCTCAGTGATCTGACCCTCAGAGCCGCTGGTGACTGTCGCACCCAACTGACGCATAAGCTCCTTGTGACGTCCCCTTGCCTTCTTCTCAGCCACATGAGTCATGTACTGACCGTGAGACTCCATGCAGAACAACTTCTTCATCTTGTGTTTGAGCTTCTTTGCCCAAGAGGGCTCTGCCGCAGAAGGCTCTGTCCCAGAAGGCACATAATCCTCATCGTCATCATCGGCATCAGCCTCGCCCTCGATCTCCATGGCAGCAGCAGAAGATGGAACTCCAGATCTAGGAACGGAGGTGCCCCAATTGTCCTTCTTCCTCAGACGCTTGATCTCATGAGAAACCAACTCTCCAGTTTCCAGCAATTCCTCGGGATAGGTACTTCTCCAGGCCTTCTCAATGAGCAACATGATAAACGAGCATAAATCGGGCACTTGCGCTCAAAAACAGCAGACAGAAGTTCGGACCACATAACATGAGAGATGTCCAGGGACTCGCCAGTGTTTGCTTCCTTCTCACGCTGGCAGAAGAGAAGCATGTCCACGAGATAGGAGTGAACCATGTCCAGATTCCCGATACGAGGGAAGAGAGTCTCGCGGAAGATACGATGAAGGATGTCCAGAAAGGCAGACAGCTCATAGGTTTCCTTCTTGGTCTCAGGGTTGATCTTCAGAGTACAGTAGGGCCAGAGGGCTTGCTTGTGAGTGGAGGTAACATTGTGGTGAGGACGGAACCCGACTGGAGTCTCGAGCACTTGATCTTCCACCTCAAGCAACTCCATGAAGGCCTTCCACTTGACAGCAAGCAACTTCCCATTAGTCATCCAAGTCAGAGTCCTATCTACATCAGTTCCTAGGTGGACAGTGGCATAGAACTGAGCCACCAAATCTGCATCAAAGTCCTTGTGGAACTGCATGATCCTGAGAATGTTCAACTGAGAGCACATCTGAAGGGCATCACCAAAGTACTCCGGGTCCTTCTCCATAGCATCCATGTTGATGGAATGAACATTGACAAAGAGGTTCTTCTTAGCCTTTATCACGTCAAAGTAGGTGGCATACTGAAACCGGTTCCAGAACGGGCGATTGACAAGGTTGGATTCTTGGTCTTCCTCATATGGGTTACGGCGACGCCTGTCCCAGAATTCCTTGCTATTCATCTCAGTCACCTTCTTGCCACTTGGCTTCGGCCTGTTGGCAGTCTTCTTCTTGAGAGGAGGATTAGCACTGGAGGAAGCACCTACTGGCAGCGGTGGAGCACTGGAGGAACCACCTGCAGGCTCAGATGAGCGGTACCGCTTTGACGTTGAACGCCCGGGGTTGACACGGCGGACTTGCTGCTCAGGATGTTCATCACCTGGAACCAAACGCACGGACACACGAAACAACCAGAAGGAACGATCAAAACCAAATAAACACAACAAATATGGATCAACATGTGGTAGGAAACGATGGAACTGGGCATCCGGCGGTAGTACCGTGCCTGCACAGCGGCAGTACCGCACCAGCGGTAGTACCGTGCCTCCACAGCGGCAGTACCGCTCCAGCGGTAGTACCGCGCCAGATGGGCGGTAGTACCGCCCGAGACGGGGCACGGAGGATCCCTACTGCCGTGGTCAGATCCGGCACTACCGGGGATGCCAAATTAAAAAATAAACCTACCAAACATCAATCCAAAGAGTCTAGTTGCCTTCTCCAACCTACTCAAGCCTAGATTTGGCCAAAAATCTAGAGATGCAACCACTATTGCCCCTAAAACGCGAGATCTGAAAACTAGACAAGAAGAGAAGAGGAATGGGGGCAATACCGGCATCCATGGCAAGAGGACGAGGTGGGGATCGACTCCACCGAAGGAAATGGAGAGGAACGGTCCGGAGACGGAGGGCCGCCGGAGCCCTCCCGCGGCGAGATGGCGCTGGAGAGAGAGGTAGAGGAACGAGGGGACGAAGCAAATGGGTATGGGGGGGGGGAGGAAACCACCCCTGCCCACGACTTAACCCCCTGGCCCCGCCCCTCGGCGGTAGTACCGTGGTGATGGGTGGTAGTACCGCTTAGCCACCTAAGCGGTAGTACCACTCCCGTATGGCGGCAGTACCGCTCCAGCGGTAGTACCGCGCCTTCACAGCGGTAGTACCGCCCAGCGCAACTCAAAACTAGACTCAACACCTATGGCACAAAAAGAAAAGAAGGGAAACAACGGCAAGAAGAGAAAACCAACACAAAGCAACAAGAGCACCAGCAAGAGAACAAGAACCACACACCTCTACATGAGAGGGCGGTGGCCGAGGCCACCTATGTTTGAGTCAATTGGTATGGCACCGCGAAGAATTATCCTTGGGCCCATGACCAAAACTCGTCTTTGAAGCACAAGTACCATAAAAATGGCTAATGTGAAAGAGTGAGATTAGTTTATGCATTATGGGGGGAGGAAGAGTTCATTGAGAGAACAACACTCCCCCTAAGTCCATGCCTACACCTAGACAAGAATGCATGATGAATGTGAGGGGTGTGCAAAGGTTCAAACCACATTGCTCGAATAAATGATATTTAGCTCATGCCTTAACTCGCGAAATCTTGCTTCATCCAATGGCTTCGTGAAAATATCTGCAAGGTTATCATGAGTGTTGACATAGTTGAGCTCGATCTCCCCTCGCCTAATATGATCCCGGATGAAGTGATACCGAATCTCAATATGCTTCGTCTTGAAGTGTTGCACCGGGTTGAGAGAAATCTTGATGGCACTTTCATTGTCACACCAAAGAGGCACTTTGTCACAAATGACACCGTAATCCTTTAAAGTTTGCCTCATCCATAAGAGTTGTGCACAACAACTCCCGGCCGCCACATACTCCGCTTCGGTGGACAAGAGAGACACACAACTTTGCTTTTTAGAAGACCAACTTACCAAAGAGCAACCAAGAAATTGGCACCCTCCGGAAGTGGACTTCCTATCCACTTTGTCTCCCGCCCAATCGGAGTCCGAATAACCTACAAGCTTGAAGTTTGCTCCTCTTGGGTACCATAAGCCAAAGTTTGGGGTATGAGCCAAATATCGAAAGATTCGCTTGACCGCCACAAAGTGGCTTTCCTTAGGTGCGGCTTGAAACCGTGCACAAATTCCCACACTCAACATGATATCCGGTCTAGATGCACAAAGGTAAAGCAAGGATCAAATCATGGAGCAATATACCTTTTTATCCACCGCTTTACCATTGGGATCAATGTCAAGTTGGCACTTGGTGGGCATTGGAGTGGAAGCCGGCTTGACATCACTTAGCTTGAATCTCTTTAGCATGTCTTGAGTGTATTTGGCTTGGTTGATGAAGGTTCCTTCTCTTCTTTGTTTGATTTCGAATCCGAGAAAGAACTTCAACTCTCCCATCATAGACATCTTGAACTTTTAGGTCATGAGAGCGGCAAATTCTTCATTGAAGGCTTTGTTAGGGGAACCAAAAATAATATCATCAACATATAGTTGGCACACAAACAACTCCCCTTTGACATTCTTAGTAAAAAGAGTGGGGTCGATTTTCCCGATTTCGAATCCACGATCTTGCAACAACTCCGTAAGATGCTCATATCACGCACGTGGGGCTTGTTTAAGGCCATAGAGCACCTTGTGGAGTTGATACACATGATCGGGGAAATAGGGATCTTCGAACCCGGGGGGTTGTTTGACATACACCAACTCATTTATGGGACCATTAAGAAAAGCACTCTTCACATCCATTTGTTGCAACGTGAAATTATGATGAGAAGCATAAGCAATCAACAAACGAATAGATTCAAGGCGAGCGACAGGGGCAAAGGTTTCACCGTAGTCGATACCCTCGACTTGGGAGTAGCCTTGTGCCACCAAACGAGCCTTGTTGCGAACAATGATCCCATGAGCATGTTGCTTGTTCTTGAATATCCACTTGGTTCCAATGACATTATGGTTCCCGGTTGGCCATGGCACTAATTTCCACACTTGGTTATGTTCGAAGTTGTTGAGTTCTTCATGCATGGCATTGAGCCAATCCGGGTCCTCGAGCGCTTCATAAACCTTTTGGGGTTCGACACAAGAAACAAACGCATGATGTTCACAATGGTTTGCTAATTGTCTACGAGTGCTTACCCCCTTTCTTAGGCTTCCAACCACATTCTCCATGAGATGACCTTTGGTGGTGAGCTTGGAAGCGATCTTAGCGGCACGACGCTCCAATTCCTCCTCGGAAGTGAAACGAGGAGGGGTTACTTGATCATCTTGAGCGTCGTCTTGAGCTTGTTCTTGATCTTGAACTTGCTCGAGGGGGAGAACTTGACCTTGGGCATCATTTGGTGGATCACCACCATCTTGAGGTTGATCTTGCCCTTGATCTTGTTCATGAGGTTGAGGGCCTTGACTTTGTTCTTCGGAAGCGTGTGGGTCTTGGGTTGGTGATGGCTCCACTTGAGTGGAGCATTGTCCTTCTCCTCCGGCCACAAGGGGTTCCTCAATGGGTAGGATATAACCAACACCCATTCTTATTATGGCTTGGGGAGGAATTTCATCACCTACATCACAAGTACCACTTTGCTCCACTTGGGAGCCGTTATTCTCATCAAACTCGACGTTACACGTCTCCTCAATAAGTCCCGTGGACTTATTGAGAACACGGTAAGCATGGGAGTTTGTAGCATAACCAACAAATATGCCCTCATGAGCTCTAGTCTCAAATTTAGACAAACGAACACCTTTCTTGAGAATGAAACACTTACACCCGAAAACCCGAAAGTACTTGAGGTTGGGCTTGTTACCGGTGAGTATCTCATATGGAGTCTTGTTCAAGTCTTTGCGGAGATAGAGCCGATTTGAAGCATGACACGCGGTGTTGATGGCTTCGGCCCAAAAGTTGTATGGAGACTTGAACTCCGCCATCATGGTCCTTGCCGCATCCATCAACGTCCGGTTCTTCCTCTCCGCAACACCATTTTGTTGAGGGGTGTAAGGTGCGGAATATTGATGCTTGATCCCCTCATCACTAAGAAACTCATCCAAGGTGTAGTTCTTGAACTCGGTGCCGTTGTCACTTCTTATTGTCAAGATATTTGCATTGTGTTGACGTTGGGCTTCATTTGCAAAGTCAATGACGGTTTGTTGGGTCTCACTCTTCCTCTTGAAGAAATACACCCAAGTGTATCTTGAATAGTCATCCACAATTACCAAGCAATACTTTCTACCCCCAAGATATCAAAGGATGGAGGCCCAAAGAGATCCAAATGAAGGAGCTCCAAAGGCCTCTTCGAGTAAATGAGAGTCGTGGGAGGGTGAGCCTTCTCATGAAGCTTTCCTTTGATACAAGCACTGCAAGCACGATCTTTAGCAAAGCTAACGTTTGTTAGTCCACGGACATGGTCCCCCTTGAGAAGACTTTGCAAAGATCTCATATTGACATGGGCTAAACGGCGATGCCAAAGCCATCCCACGTCAACTTTAGCCATTAGGCATGTCGCGGTCTTAGTGGGTCGCTCCGAAAAGTTAATCACATAGAGACCGTTCTCGACATGCCCAACAAAGGCTACTTTAAGAGTCTTGCTCCACAAGAGGGCCACGGTATCAATATCAAAGAAAGTGGCAAAGCCCATGGTAGCAAGTTGACGAACGGAAAGTAAATTGTATGCAAGGGACTCAACTAGCATGACCTTCTCGATCGTGAGATCATGAGAAATGACAACTTTGCCGAGTCCCAATACCTTAGAAGACGAGGCATCACCCCACTCGACATTGGTGGGCATAGATGGAATCTTGTGCACGTCCACCACCAAGTCCTTGCTTCCGCATATGATTTGTAGCTCCACTATCGAGCAACCATGATCCCCCACCGGAAGCAAACACCTACAAGAGATCAACGCTTGGTTTTAGGTACCCATTTTGTAATGGGTCATTTGATGTTAGTAACAAGGGTCTTAGGAACCCAAATGGACCATTCAATATACTCATGAGGAGAACCAACAAATTTGGCATAAACATGCCCATCACTAGCACGGCATAACACATAAGAAGGATTAAAGTCGCCGGCTTTGTTGGATGGGGTGGTATTGCCCTTCTTGACACCGTCACCCTTCGCATTGTTCTTCTTCTGCTTGGAAGCACCCTCTCCCTCCTTCACAAAAGTTTGCTTGAGAGGAGGAGGTCGTTTGTTCTTGTCATTCTTCTTCTTGTTCTTGGGCTTGGGTGCGAACCCAATCCCCTCCTTGGCCACAACTTCCTTTTGGTTTCTCAAAAGGTCGTTGAGGTTCTTCTCACCTTATATGCATGACACAAGGCCTTTCTCAAGTTGCTCCTTCAACTTAGCATTCTCCTCAACAAGATGCACATGCTCACAAGAAGGGTTAGTAGCATTTGCATTATCAATTAACACCATATGAGGAAAGGTGGCTTTCTCCTTAGTTAGCTTTACTTGGAGTTGATCATGAGACTCCTTGAGGCTAGCATGAACTCCCTTCAAGACTTTGTGAGCCTTGTCGAGAATGTCAAACTCCTCTTTAAGTCTAGCAAGATCAACCCCAAGTTTTTCCTTCTCGGAGTTTAGCACACGAGACACAACAAGAGCATGATCAAGATCTTTCTTTAACTTAGCATGATCATCGTTGTATGACTCCTCAAGAGCCAAACGAAGACCACGCTCTTCGTGAAGAGCATTGGAAAGATCCTAAATCTCATCGGCATAGTCACGACTATGCCCCTCCATCTTAGAGATGGTATCTTCGTGAGCCTCGATCATGTCATTGGCTTCACCAAGTTGTTCCAAGAGAGCAACAAAGTGCTTCTTGGATTTACCCTTGAGTTTACCCATAAAGGTCTCAAACTCATTTTCCTCCACATTTGTCCCCTCATGTTCATCAATGCTATCCGTCGAAGAAGGATGATTAATGATGTAGTTTTGATGTTGGAGGTTACCTTATTGGTGGATTTAGCCATGAGGCACTTGGCGGTGATGTTCTCATTGGGTGAGTCGAAGAGAGACATCCGTGGAGTCTTCGCAATGGCAACGGAGGCCATGGCAACCGACTCACCATCTTCATCATCGTCATCATCCTCGTTGTACTCTTCTTGTACCACCAAAGCCTTGGGAGGAGTGTTCTTGGTGAAGTTGCTCTTGTTGGGGAACGACTTGGCCTTGTCCTTTCTAATGAGCTTGCCACCATTGTCTTCCCTCTTCTCGTAAGGGCACTCCGCAACAAAGTGGCTCTCATTGCCACAATTGAAGCAAGTACTCATTCGTTGCTTGCCCTTTGCGCCACTTGAATTGCTCTTGTTGAAGTTTGGCCTTGTGTTCTTCTTGCTCCAAAATTGCCTTGAAGCAAGAGCCATGTGTTCATGATAGGCATACTTCGTATCTTCGAGGTTGCCCTCCTCTTCTTCCTCTTCATCCTCATCCATACTAACCTTGGCCTTTAGAGCAAGGTTGGGCTTCTTTACTCTTTGAGAGTGAAGAACTGCATTGTCGGCGGTCTTGTCCAAGATGCTCATAGCAACAAACTCATCCAACACTTCACTTGAGGACAAGGTGTGAAAGTCCGGCCTTTGACGAATTACGGAGGACATGGCTTTGTGGTAGGGCATCATTGCCTTGAGGAATTTGCGCTTGATCCAATTGTCATCCATGTCCTTACTTCCATGATCTCGGAGAGAGACCGCGACTTTGGTTACTCTCCGAAAAAGCTCACAAGGTTCTTCATATTCTTTCATTGCAAACTCGTCGGCTTCATCTTGCACTACTTCATAGTTGGAGCGTTGAATGCTTGCGCTTCCCCGATAGAGGGAAACAAGTTGGAGCCAAGCATCTTTGGCCATGGTGTAAGGCCGGAGATGAGGAGATCTTCGGGTGGGATTGCTTCTTGGATGATGAAGAGAGCATTCTCATTGAATTGATGATCCACAACTTCTCTAGGCGTGAAGTTACTTCGGTCATGCGGATAGAAACCTTCTTCAATGATTCTCCAAAGGTTAGTGTTCACATGATTTAAATGACGCTTAAAACGATAGACCCAAGAATCAAAATCTACATTCTTCTCAATCTTAGGAGCCGGGCCGGCATCATTTAAATGAGTGGAAGGGAGCGGTCCACCATAGACAGGTGGAGGTTCCACATGGGCAAAGATGCCGGTGCCCTTTTTACCACTAGAAGAAGGAGCTTTCTCGCTAGTAGCTTCCCCTTTGTCGGAGGTAGCATCCGTCACCTTGTTGGCGGGATCACCCACTTTCAACGGTGCGGTGGAAAGCTTAAGCCCTTCTAAGTATTTATTAAACATGCTTTCGACCTCGGCAGTCATGGAGGTTTTCAATGTGTCCAACGCCACATTTAATTCCTCACGAGAGACCACGGTTCCCCCATCTCCCGTAGACGAGACCGGATTCACACCGGAGTGCTCCTCCACACCGTCTATGACGTCAACCATACTCTTCGGACGGTAAAGTCCTTAAAACGAGACGAGGCTCTGATACCAATTGAAAGGATCGATATAGTTGACTAGAGGGGGGGGGGGTGAATAGGCAACTAACAATTTTTAGCTTTTCTTTACCAAATTAAACTTTGCATCAAAATAGGTTGTCTAGATATGCAACTAAGTGAGCAACCTATATGATGCAATGACAACAAGCACGCAAGCAAATAAGAGATATAACACGAGTAAACTTGCGAAAGTAAAGGGACGAGATAACCAAGAGTGGAGCCGGTGAAGACGAGGATGTGTTACCGAAGTTCCTTCCTTTTGAGGGGAAGTATGTCTCCGTTGGAGCGATGTGGAGGCACAATGCTCCCCAAGAAGCCACTAGGGCCACCGTATTCTCCTCACGCCCTCACACAATGCGAGATGCCGTGATTCCACTATTGGTGCCCTTGAAGGCGGCGACCGAACCTTTACAAACAAGGTTGGGGAATTCTCCACAACTTAATTGGAGGCTCCCAACGACACCACGAAGCTTCACAACAATGGACTATGGCTCCGCGGTGACCTCAACCGTCTAGGGTGCTCAAACACCCAAGAGTAACAAGATCCGCTAGGGATTAGTGGGGGGAATCAAATTTCTCTTGGTGGAAGTGTAGATCGGGGCCTTGTCAACCAATCCCGAGCAAATCAACAAGTTTGATTGGCTAGGGAGAGAGATCGGGCGAAAATGGAGCTTGGAGCAACAATGGAGCTTTTGGGGGAAGAGGTAGTTCAACTTTGGGGAAGAAGACCTCCTTATATAGTGAGGGGAACAATCCAACCATTACCCCCACACCAGCCCCGCAGAGAGCGGTACTTCCGCTTGGCCAGCGGTACTACCGCTTGGCCAGCGGTACTACCGCTCCCCCTCGCGGTACTGCCGCTGGGCCCAGAGCGGTACTACCGCGGTGGTCAGGGCGGTACTACCGCATACAAGCGGTACTACGGCCCCCACTGCCGCGGCTAGTACCGTAAAACCCGACACGAAAAAAGACCCCTCGAATCGAGGCAGTACTAGCAGGAGACCGCAGCGGTACTACGGCTGGGGGCTACCAGTGGTACTACCGCTCTGGAGCGGTACTACCGCTCTGGAGCGATACTACCGCTCTAGAGCGGTACTACCGCTTGTAGCACCCAAGCGGTACTACCGCTCCGGCCCGCGGTACTACCGCTGGTACCAGAGAGGGCACACTGAGAAGGGGAGCAAGCCCATCATTGAAACGGAAAGGCTCGAAGGGGGGCAAAGGAAGTGTATGTGATGATTCCGCCCTAGCCATTCCAAAGCGGACCCCCTCTTGATAGTACGGTGATCCCTATGAAACTAGTCCACCAAACTAATTCGAAAGAACTACTCCCTCTTCGCTTCAAGCTCCGAGGGGAGAAATCGTCTCGTGCCAAAAGGATGAATCTCTGAAAACACTCAATGCACACGATTAGTCCGCAAAAGCATTTTCATCAATCACCAAAACATCTTAGGGATAAATATGCCCTTACACTATTAAAGTTGAAGAAGAAACTATTACTTATAATGTTGATCCTATTGTTCTGACTGCTTATATTGAGAAACCACCTTTCCCTGTTAGAATAAAGGATCATGCTAAAGCTTCAACTGTGGTTCGTAAAAGTAATTCTAAAACACATACACCCTCTGAACAAATTAAGGTTGAACCTAGTATTGCTATGGTTAAAGATCTCTTGGATGATAATATTGATGGGCATGTTATTTATTTGTGTGATGAAGCTGCTAGAATAGTTAAACCCGATATGAAAGGTAAACATAGACCTGTTGTTGGCATGCATGTTGTTTTTTTAAAATAGGAGATCATTGTTATCATGGCTTATGTGATGTGGGTGCTAGTGTTAGTGCAATTCCTTATACTTAAAATAAAGAAATCATGAATGTTGCACCCGCTGAGATAGAAGATATTGATGTTAATATTAAGCTTGCTAATAGAGATACTATATCACCAATTGGGATTGTTAGAGATGTTGAAGTCTTGTGTGGGAAGGTAAAATACCATACTGATTTTCTTGTTCTTGGTTCTCCACAAGATAATTTTTGTCCCATTATATTTGGTAGTCCCTTCTTGAATATTGTTAATGCTAAGATAGAATGCGAGAAAGATATTGTTACTGTTGGTTTAGGGGATATGTCTCATGATTTTAGTTTCTCTAAATTTCGTAGACAACCCCATGATAAAGAATTGCCTAGTAAGGATGAAATTATTGGTCTTGCTTCTATTGCCGTGCCTCCTGCTGATCCTTTAGAACAATATTTGCTAGACCATGAAAATGATATGTTTATGAATGAAAGAAGGGAAATAGATGAAGTATTCTTTAATCAGGGACCTATTTTGAAACACAATTTGCCTGTTGAAATCCTTGGGGATCCTCCTCCACCTAAGGGTGATCCCGTGTTTGAGCTTAAACAATTACCTGATACTCTGAAATATGCATATCTTGATGAAAAGAAGATATATCCTGTTATTATTAGTGCTAACCTTTCAGAGCATGAAGAAAGAAATTGTTGAAACTCCGAAGAAGCACCGTGCCGCTATTGGATATACTCTTGATGATCTTAAGGGCATTAGTCCCACCCTATGTCAGCACAAAATTAAATTGGAGAAAGATGCTAAACCAGTTGTTGATCATCAACGATTGTTAAATCCTAAGATGAAAGAAGTGGTAAGAAATGAAATACTAAAGCTTCTGGAGGCAGGTATAATTTATCCTATTGCTGATAGTCAATGGGTAAGTCCTGTCCATTGTGTCCCTAACAAAGGAGGTATTACTGTTGTTCCTAATGATAAGAATGAATTGATTCCTTAAAGAATTGTTACATGTTATAGAATGGTAATTGATTTCCCCAAATTGAATAAAGATACTAGAAAAGATCATTACCCTCTACCTATTATTGATCAAATGCTAGAAATATTATCCAAACATACACATTTTTGCTTTCTAGATGGTTATCCTAGTTTCTCTCAAACACTTGTGTCAAAGAGGATCAAGACAAAACCACTTTCACTTGCCCTTTCGGTACCTTTTCTTATAGGCATATGCCTTTTGGTTTATGCAATGCACCTGCTACCTTTCAAAGATGTGTGACTGCTATATTCTCTAACTTTTGTGAAAAGATTGTTGAGGTTTTCATGGATGTTTTTTCCGTTTACGAAACTTCTTTTGATGATTTCTTAAGCAACCTTGATCTAGTTTTGCAGAGATGTGAAGAAACTAATCTTGTATTGAATTGGGAGAAGTGCCACTTTATGGTTAATGAAGGTATTGTCTTGGGGCATAAAATTTCTGAAAGAGGTATTGAAGTTGATAAAGCTAAAGTAGATGCTATTGAAAACATGTCGTGTCCTAAAGATATCAAAGGTATAAGAAGTTTCCTTGGTCATGCTGGTTTCTATAGGAGGTTTATTAAAGACTTCTCTAAAATTTCTAGGCCTCTCACTAATCTCTTACCAAAAGATGTTCCTTTTGTCTTTCATGAAGATTGTGTAGAAGCATTTGAAATACTTAAGAAAGCCTTGATTACTGCACCTATTGTTTAGCCACCTGATTGGAATTTACCCTTTGAAATTATGTGTGATGCTAGTGATTATGCTGTTGGTGCTGTTCTAGGACAAAGAGTTGATACGAAATTAAATGTTATTCAGTATGCTAGTAAAACTCTAGACGGTGCCTAGAGAAATTATGCTACCACTGAAAAAGAATTTTTTGCAGTTGTATTTGCATGTGATAAGTTCAGACCTTATATTGTTGATTCCAAATATAAGTTCAGACCTTACACTGCTCATGTTGCTATTAAATATCTTACGGAAAAGAGAGATGCCAAACCTAGGCTTATTAGACGGGTTCTCTTGCTACAAGAATTTGATTTACACATTATTGATAGAAAGGGAGCTGAGAACCCCGTTGCAGACAACTTGTCTAGGTTAGAGAATGTTCTTGATGACCCACTACCTATTGATGATAGCTTTCCTGATGAGCAATTAAATGTCATAAATGCTTCTCGTAATGCTCCATGGTATGCTGATTATGCGAATTATATTGTTGCTAAATTTATATCACCTAGTTTCACATACAAGCAAAAGAAAAAGTTTTTCTATGATTTGAGACGTTACTTTTGGGACGACCCACACCTGTTGCGGGATATCCGCGGCCACCTATGGGACCGGAAGGTCCCTTGCTGGTTCGGCAGGGGGACGACGCGTTGCACAAAGAGCAGATCAGCGCACGGCAGCACGACATAAAGCACGCGAGCAATTTGCCCAGGTTCGGGCCGCCGCGAGGCGTAAAACCCTACTCCTGCTTTGGTGGATTGATGGTGGAATGAGTGTGGTGACGCGTAGTACACTTGCCCGGCAAGGTTTGCCTCAGGGCCACAGCGTCTACGCGCGTATCGTGGCTCGGGGTTGTCAACTTTCAAACCCTCTAACCCCTCCTACGAGTGCCATGGGCCTCCTTTTATTTATTAAGGGGTTACCACATTGGCAGAGTGGTCATTATCCACTGATATGATAGCAAACAACGCTATCATACCTAACTCTGCAGGTTGATAGGGTGCATTAAATGCACCGCTTAGTGTCACATCACTGGTTGCCCGACAAGGCCTGCCGGGCTATCTCGCCAGCTCCGCGCCTGCTCCCTTGACACGTCGCAGGACGGGTGTCATCTATGGGTTTCTTCTGTAGTAAATGGCTGCCATGTGGTGAATGGCTGCCACTTAACCATCTTGCGGCTTGATACCACACTGATTGACGACGTGAGTCGTGTTTGAGTGGTTGGCGGGGTGGTTCTGCCCCCGCGAACCCTGGCAGGTTCTGCCGGGGAGTCTTGGTTGCTTGCTTCAGCTGGTGGCCTCGCCCCTTGTCGGGCTCGCCTGCCCGGCAAGGGAGGCCCTTCTCTTGCTACTATCTTGCTCCTCTGGTTCGATCTTGGTCCCTCTGAGCTGCATGTTGGTTCTTCAAATCTCTTGGGTGTTCAATCCCTGACTTAAGCTGGTGCTTCAACCTTGATCTCGTGCCTGTGCATAGTTGGGCAATAGACCCAGGGTTTGTTGCACCGACAGAAGCCCCCGGGCCTGCCCCGAATGCGCTGCTGAGCGCCGTCGGGGTAGGGCCTAATAAGTGCACATGCAAGATTGCTTAAGGGGTTGGCCCCTTGATCTCTCCTTTGCTGCTTCATTAGTCTTGATTTCGGGCCAGTTTTCGGTTTCCCCACGCGTTGCATAAAGCCAATAATGGTGGGGCTGCTCCAGTGATGGCCCGTGAATGACTTTAACGCACGGGGTAGAAACTGCCAATTTACTCTTCCCACAGGACGCCCTTATCCATAGTCACGTATATTGCATGCATCGCGCGGGGTAGGTAACGGAGGCGCGTGGCACGGGAGAGCATCTTGGAGAGGGCCCGCCCGCCTTGAATTGGCGGAGGAGGGCGGTGTTCACCCGTTGATGGAGCAGCTACCCCTCCCCGCCCGACCTATAAAAGGAGGGGCGGAGGAGGGCGAAGTCATCCATCTTTGCATTCTCCTTCTTCTCTTGTTCTCTGCTTCCGCTGGTGATGTTGAAGAGGAGAGCCTGGGGCCAGCCCCCGGGCTCCTGCTTGGGGCCATTGCTGCCCCGTCACTACAAAAAAAAGACACTTTCGTGATGATACATGTTTGTCACAGTAGGTCACATTTTCTGTCATGCATGTACATCCATGAAAATTTTATGACAGAATCAAGATAGTCATACCTGTGCTGTCGTAGAAGTGTTCCATGACATTACCAAAATTATCATCACGGAAGTGTCCACTTCCATGAAAATAAATCGTGCATCATAGAAGTGCTTTCGTCAAGGGTGACCGACACGTGGCATCCACCGTAACGGCTCGCCGTTAAGCTATCGGGTCCGGTTTTGGATCCGATAACCCGTTAACAGCCCGGACCAATGGTGATTTTCCACGTGTAAAATTCTCATTGGCCGGAGGAAACACGTGTCTGCTCCTCGGTGGGCCAGATGTCACCCGTCCATTGGAGGAGACATGCCTATGATACGTCGACACGTGGCAGGGCCCAACAGAGGCCCATATAGGTTAAAAAGGCCGGCCCAGTCAAAGGCCCATAGTACTTACTCAGGTACTAGTGGGCCAGCCCAATAACGACCTGTTTAATAAAGGCCCATTTACGGCCTGAAGCCAGGTCTGGTCCGTTAATTGTTCGCCGAATATTTGGGCCCAGTTACAGCCCAGTGAATTTCGGCATGTTAGAGGCCCGATGTAGACATGGGCCCATTTCAGCTCGGTGTGTCTTTCAGCCTGGGAATGGCCCGTGCTGCCCATGGGCCATATATGGTCTGAAGCGACATCCAGACCACTAACGGCCCATGATAAAGGTGGCAACAGTTCAGCCGAACGTGACTTTGGGCCTGTTAAAGGCCTGTCGTATAATTCGGCCCGTTGATGCATGTACTAAGATTTCGGCCTCTTCAAGGCCCATGATATCAGTGGGCCAACTAAGGCCCAAGATATGTTTCGGCCTGGTAACGGCCTGTCATATAACTGGGCCAAAAAAGGCCCGGTCTACATTTCAGCCTGCTGAAGGCCCGTCGACGACTAGTGAAAATTGAGGCCCAACATGCATTTTGGCCTGCTAAAGGCCCATGGTTTCTTCTGGGCCGTAACAGGCCAGTAGAATATTCAGCCTGTTAATGGCCCAACGCTACCTGGGCCAATCTAAGCGCTGGGTCCACAAAAGGCCCAACTAAAATTTGGGCCGAATATAGGCCGGAGTAAGTTGTGGGCCTGGCGCAAACTATGAAGGCCCCAATGGCCATTCGGTCCCAAGAAAGATCCAGGCCGGCCCAATTGTGGCCCACTAAAAACCAGGCCCGTTAGAGGTGAATGTTTCGGCCCGGTCGACTACATCAGATTTTTTTTCAGATAGCGAATGATGGCAGTAACTAGTAGGAATTAAGAACAAACCTACTCTATACAATAAATAAATTACGGCATAGTAACTTTGAATAAACCTACACTATACAATAAATGATTTATGGTATATTACATCCACTGGGCATCGAAGTTCGCCACCAGTGATCATAAAGCGCAACGAAGAAGAAGATTACAATTGGGCACCATTTCAGTGTAACAAAATAATACTGAACTGAGACCACTTCCAAGACAGTTCAAGAAAGATTAGCCTTGCGTGGGAACTACTGCGCAAGCTGCTGAGCAAGGCTGTGAGACCGGCCTAGCATGTCGGTCATAGCTTCCAGGTGTAGCTGTTTAGCAATGAGGTTCTAATTGGTGTTCTCCGCAATCTTTCTTAGATATAGGATTTCAAGTCAAAGTTGAGTTGCAGAATACCTTTCTGCTAGAACTTGGGACTGAAGAAGTCGAATTGATTCAGATAGCAAATTCTGTGAGCTTATCTGACTGCTAGTCTCAAGTAACTTGAACACTGCATCAAGACAAGACTTTGGGGTTGTCTCGCTATCTTCAAGATGTTTTGCTTTCTTTGCTGCAATATATGTTAGGTTTGTCTCACAGCCTTCAGCAGACTTGTGCATGCCATCAGGCATATCACCCTGAAACAAGCAGAGAGATGACAGGTTTTCCACGTGTATAAACAAAGATGATAACTGTGCTGTCAATTCCATCCAATTTCAAATTAGAAAATAAAAAGTAAGTTCAAAATATCAATAGCATAATCTGGCATTGTTCATAATGCGGGGATCTTCCCCACACTACTGGATTATCATGTCAACATAACAAGCATAGATGAAGGGCAAAGACAATCATTGTATCTGTTTTGGTTAATGTGCATGGCATGTTTTTCATATCATCAGCCACATCAGTAAGATAAAACAGGAGATGACAAGGTGCATACGTGGGCTGCTTCACCACACACTGGATTATAGATCCACAAAAACAAGCATACATATAGGGAGTATTGAGTAATGTGCATGGTATGAATAAGGAATTTGGTTTTACAAGTAAAACTTGGAACTTACGGTTCTTGCGAACATGCATTTTGATAGAAACAGCAAACTAAACAGCAGTAAACAATAGGGAGTATGAGCAAATTAAACAGCAGTTGAGGATAAAGGCTTTAGAAGGACTGACTTACATTAACAGTTAACACCGGCTTTATAATGCCCTTCTCCATGTCAAGGGAAGGATAACTCAAGAATTTCAGCACAGAATCTTCTTCATAAGCATTGCATGTACTCTACATTTTGTAGAGAGTAATTATAGATATGATAATACTGGAAGGGATAGAGGATAATGAAGATAAGATGTAGATTCATGCTACATAATCAACTACAAATCCTTGGAAGTACAAGCATTACAGGACAAAATATACTGACAAGACCAATGGGCTACACTTCTGCCCTGGCATTGTCTGTGTATTCAACTTTTTGGTAAGATTAAATATAGATCTGATATCTTTTAGTAAATGGTGCGCGAGGGAGATAAGATGCAGAATGCTACACAATGAACCAATCCCTCTTCCCATAATACAAGAGTGTTTTGAACACTGGTGTACTGTACAAAACGTTCTTATATTATGGGACGGAGGGAGTAGCTGTTAATGTAAGTACAGTGATAGACGACGTTCAGTCCTTACAAGAGGACTGCAGAGCTAAACCTCTTCAAAAGCACTGGGTTGATTCTAAATTTATGTAAGAGTCCATACGGATCTTATAATGTCCACCAAATGGACGATAACGAGGCTAACATGTGCAGTGATGCTACATAATCAAACAGCTATGAAAGTAACTATGGTCAGACAGAGCAAGAGGTACTCACAAGAGCAATGTAGTGTGTCGTATAGTTGCGAGATTCTATGGTCCCTTGAGAATGAATGTTCTTCTGCTAACAGTTTTCATACAAGTGAGACGTTAAGGCAAATGCAGAAATGTAGTTCAAATTGTGATGTGATATCATAGACAGTACCTTACGTTGTAGACGAGACCAATGTGTAATAAGATTATTCCAGTCACTATCGGATAAATGTAGCACTGGAGACTTTACATAAATTTCGTTTAGAGGCTTGCCATCGAAGTGCGCTTGCCTCAGGTAGGAACGACATTTCATCAACGAGTGCTTGAAAAGCGCAACCAACCCTTGCTCGTCTTGACAATCCAGTTTGGTCCTCGCCTATTTAAAAGAATGAAATCTTGTGTCTTCTGTCAGCAGAAACATATGCAGTAATTACCATGATAACATTAGCACATTACTTATGCGTAAGTTGCGGAGGAAGACTGGAAATTGTTCTGTGTCTGCGGTTTAATCTTTCCATGAAGGAAATATGCTCACAAAGTTCCTGACAACAATATAAGCTTCGTCTCCTAAACTGGGAAGAAATGGAACAGGGGTCCTATTTGCTGCAATTGGGTCTCTCTCTAGTTCGAAAAGGGATTTGTAAACTGGATTTGGTGTACTCTTTGCTGGAATGGGGGTTTTGCATCATAGAGCTGGTGCTATGTCAACTTGCATCATCATACTGTTTGCTGCAGTTGGGGTCTGCTGAGTTGGGGCTCCAGAAATGACCAGTGTAGTAGGGCTAGAGTCTGCTAGAGTTGGGGTGTTTTGTGGGTCAGGTGATATTGCAACTACACCTAATGGGCTATTTGATTTATCAGGTGTCACTACCTTTTCCAAATACTTTGCTTGTGCTCCTCCGTGATCAGCAATCGCCCTCTTCCTTTTGAACGTCTGATACACAAGAACATCATTTGAATGCATAAATATGGTATGATGACAGATGGAATATGTACTGAAAATGGATAGGCAGGGCATATTCACATACATGATGTGTAAACTAAGCTAAAGGCAGTGCAACAAAGTAGAAGCAATGCAAAGCATCAATTGCAAGATATGTGCGACCAATATAACCGTGGAAAGTTAGAGCAAGCACCTTGATGGGTGAATAAGATAGGGCATCTCCCTCTGACTCCTCCACTAGGGAGCTACATTGACTTAGGTCTCCCTCTAGCTCAGAATCACCGTTAGGATCATATTCTAAGCATGAATCTGCAGGTGGAGAGCGTTTGCATTGCATTGCATCCAGACTTGATTTCAGTCCCTTAATGCCAAGTTTGACAGCCATGGCATTGTTCTGCTTTATTCTTTTCATGCGCACAAGCTCATAATCATTATGATGCTGTTCAGAATCTTAGATTCATGAAAACATAAAAAGTAGTCAGATTATCTATGGAATGCATTGCGGATTCAACTCGAAGAGTGTCTCCCTGTAAACCCCTGCATATGCAAAGTTCACCCCCAACTGTGCTGACCAGACCACATACAAAAATACAAAGCCCTTATGTCTCTATAACAGGTAGACACACATTTCAAAACTGAAGTAGGAACATTAGAATCATATCAAAACAAATAAACCAAGGAATTATGAGTGGCATAATGTTTAGCTTCAAGGGTGGAGTGTTGGTCGTGCGAGACAAAGCAAGTAGGCAGATTGTATTCCATGTAAAACATCGTAGCCTATGTAAAAGCTGGAAATGACACTTTCTTTCTATACAATGCAGTGTTCGTTGCCCACACATGATGGAAGAGATCACACAGAGAAATACTATTCACTCATGTCTACGGTTCCAGTATTTTGAAACAGGGTGGTCCACCCTAAAAGAATATTGACAACAAATATGAGAAGGCAAGCATAGATGTAGTGAATCAATCATTTACTTGTGAGCTCACTAGGACAAGTATTCAGAATTGTAACTGCAGTAAGAGACCGTCCAAAATCTGAATCAAGAAGTTTGTCTAGCACTTACTGTTTGCAACTAATTGACGTGAATAATTGGATATCATATCAAATGAGTAAGAAAGACAAGTAAAATTGTCAACAAACCTGGCCTGCAGTAGTAATCTGGGTCAATGTCACTACGACCAACAATCCAAAATGACTAGTGTCTGTTCCTAGGGCCGGAATTTTGAAACCCTGTGAACTTTACAGGTACTACAGATTACTGAAATACATCTAAACCATTAAGTGTAGGTAGCACTCAGCACACAACAAACCCTAATGACAGTCCTGCCTAATGAGTAATTAATCAATTAGAAAATGGGTGATGAGGAGTGGCTGCTGAAGTGTTGAGTGTTGAGGACGTATCTCAGGAGAAATCGAGTTGGCGTAATGGGTGCTGCATGCCTGAGCCCTGAATAGACTGGGAAGGTAGGCACGACGGCGCGCCCGGGCAGCAGTGATGCTGTAGGGCGAGCGGCTCCTGACCTCCTGCTAGTCCGGCGTCTCCTCCTAGAGTCATGCCGTCCGGGGACGGCAAGTCGCCGGCGAGGCAGGCGGCTGGGGGCGAGTAGAGATCGGAAGCGCGCAGCAGCACAGAGGGGAATCGGGCCTGGGACGACCCAAAATCCCTGGGTGGGCCGGCCCACCGTGGGCACCCTGTAGAGATACACACCCGAGCGGTGAACATGTATTTTCGAAACTAAATTAGGAACATTTAGCTGACCAATCAAACAACTCTGTTTTAATAATATCATATTCATATTTGAACAACTAAGCTTGTTTAGCTTGATGGGTGGAGCAGTGCTATTATGACACGAAGCACGTATTCTGATCGTATAGTGATCATAAAAGGGGGAAACCCTAAGCATTTTTTAGCAAAAGAGGGTTTCCCCTCCGATTTCTATTAAAGAAACCACCACGGAACCAACATGATCAATTAAACCCTAAGCATGATCAATTAAACCGTATTATGACTGTGCCATGGAAGATTTAAAGCTGTAAACCGGAGAAATGATATTTAGCATCCATTGTTTGCTTCGAACTGAGAACAAAATTCTAAGAGCTGAAAAGAAAGTAGAGTAACCAAGTTATGATCTATTTTCTGGTTGAGATCAAAAAGTTGAGGAGATATGAAGTACCACCTCTCTTGCGGCACCGTGTAGGCATCGGGGGTGCGATGGCTGTCGGTGGCGTTGAAGCAGATCTGCGACGGTAGACGGGTGCATCGGGGGATAAGTCCCGTTGCGGTGGAAGAGAAGGTCGTGTGAGCGACCCCAGCAAAGAGGACGACAGCACTGATGAAGCGAGAGGACGCGAGGCAAGGCTCTTGGTCCGTCGCCGTGGATGAGAAATGTCCATCTCTAGTAGTGGACGACGCGGTCTTGGTAGGCGCTCCGGCATGGTGGAGGACAGTGGCGATGGATGGGGTGGAGGACGGCGGCGATGGATGGGGTGGCGGACGGAGGAGGCTGGTGTGGGGATGGTGTTCTAGCGCGGACGGTGTATGAATGGGAAAATGGAGGGAGAGGTACGTGGAACCATGTTTTTGGGACGCGCCTGTCTGAAATATGGGAAAGTTACGAACTTAGCCCCCGTTTAAAATTTGGACGTCTCGTCGGTTGGGGATGGGACGGTAATCTCGCATCTCGCCAATATTTGCCCAGAGCGATTTCGGGCGAGGAGAGGGTGTTTTGGCGCCCATGGTTGGTGCCCATGGTGTTTGAACGGGGCTGACAGGTAGGGCGGTTGTGTCTCATCTGAGTGAAGTTACAAACCTGCCCCTATTGAAAATATTTTCCTACATCAATTTCGGCCGAGTCGAGTTTGTTTTGCCGCCCACCGTGTATGAATGGGGAAATGGAAGGAGAAACAGAGGTCTTTCGGACGAGCTTGAATCAAATGTGTTTTGCCGCCCATGTTTGGCGCCCACTGTGTCGGAATGGGCTCAGAGGCGATCGTGCCACGTCTAATTGAAGTTACTAACCTAACCCTATTGAAAGCAGTGGAAATCGGGCCGATGGATTGTCCGTGTAATGGGTAGACAGTAATTTCCATCTCCCAAACACTTGGCTGCGGGCAGCCGACGTGGGAGTGGACATTTTGCCGCTTCTTTCGAGTTTTGGGACAATAAGCATCCACGTTTACCCTGGCAACTAAATTCGAATCCATTTTGTATTCGTATACGAATCTTTATAAATAATTCGATGTGTTTTTATATATCTTCAAAAGCACGACAAAGATGTATTCCACTGTCATATATGAATATGATTTACAAATGCCGATACTCAAATTCAGAAGCTAGAATCTAGTTTAAGGTGAATTCGAATATTTGGAACACTTTATGTCCAACTCAAATGTCACACGCAGCATAATGTGTACTCCCATTTAGATATGTACACAAGCGATGTATGAAGATTCAAATACCGAGTCAATCAACCAAAAATGTACATAACTAACAGACATATAAACACTTATAGAGTATATGGATCAATAATATCAACTAACATACATAAGCCAGGCCACTGTACTTTATTTTGCTAGAACATCATCCTTTTTTAGCGAAGCTCCTACAACATCTTTGCCCTTTCCGATGCGTCCCACTTATGGTCCATCTATACTACTATTATTGCTGAATGCATGATTGGCATATTTGTAGGTCTGGCACAACAATCAAAATGAAATGTCTCCGAGTCCTATCAATTAATACAGACTTGTGCTCAAATAAAATTACAAACCAAAAAACAAAAACAATTATTACATGATCTCTAAAACAAATGGTTTGATTGATTACATGAAAAAACAACACAAAGGTTATTCAACGATGGAAAGAACATTTCACCTATGATTTACCAAGTGGGAATATAATTTCCTTTTTTCCTTCAGGACCTTAACAATGCGGTCAGTCTCAGCTTGCTTCATTTTGAAATCCACCAAATATTTAATGGTTGTCTTGAGTACTGCTTGTGATTGTGCTGTTTGCTTCCTCAACATGTCAACTTCATCTCTAAGTGCAGAAGCAGAATCTCTTTCTACCACTAGTTTAGCCTCTAGAGCATCAGCAGTTGGCAATTCATGATGCACGATTGGGTCGGTGCCACTGCCTTGGGATGATACAATGTCCACGGGGACATCGCTCTTTGATCTTGGGCTAACCTGTTTTGCCATTAAAGTTTTGATTGGATTCCGAATACTTGAAGTTAGCAAAACATCTCAACTAGGAGTTATAACAGCAAACTAGTTAAACAAACAAGGAATTAAAGAGTTTCAATTGGATGCTGAAAAGTAGTTATTAACATCATTGTAACCGGTTGTTGCAGCAGCAAAGCAGTTAAACAAACAAGTTTTGCAAAAGGTACCTGTTGTGGCATTGGAGTTTCTCTTAGATCCTGAAAAGTTGAGTAGCCAGTAACGTGATTAGAGCAACCGGTTGCAGCAGCAAAGCAGTTAAACAAACAAGTTTTGCAAAAGGAACCTGTTATGGCATTGGAGTATCTCTTGGATCCTGAAAAGTTGAGTAGTCAGTAACTTTATTAGAGCAACAAGTTACAACAGCAAACCTGTTACACAAATATATTTTTGAAAATGTACCTGCTGTGCAATTGGACTTCCAATTCAATCCTGAAAACTTGAAGTTGGAAAGATGATTACAGCAACAAGTTACAGTAGCAAACCAGGTAAACAAGGAAGTTTCTGAAAACATACCTGTTGTGCCAACGGAGTTTCAGTTGGATCCTGCAAACTTGAATGTTAGCAATCAATAAATAAAGTTTTGCAAGAGCCATAAGAAACTAACTTCAAACTAGTAAAACTAACCGGTTTTGGCAACGTATTTAATTACACATGAACTAGTAAAACTAACAAGTTCTTGGCAACGTATTAAAGTAACAAGTCGGTACCGTTCACCAGCAACACAGACATCTGTAATTTCTTGGATGTAAGCAAAATGATTCCAACACATATATAAGTTAAAAAGATGGTGTCCCTCATATAAACCTGACAGTTGTCTATCTATGAACATGCAAACATTGCTAGTGCTACAAGTGATAACAGCAAACCATTTAAACAAACAGGGTATCAGAACGTAAATTACACGTGAATTCTGCTGCACCCTAGAAGTACATATGACCATATCAAGATCTAAGCAATCTACAATAGGATGAAAAGACTGGCATCCTTCACATTATTGGCGAACTCGGTTCATAGAAACAAGCAATTCAACCATTCTGTGGGTAAATCAAAAGCGCCACTGGAATATTTTTCACTACCCCAATCATACACACAAAAGGGGCGACGCCACCATAGGGGCTGGTATGGGCGGCCACCTCGGGTGGCTGGAAAGTGTGCACCTAGTTTGAGTCGTCCAAGTTGGCTGAGGCTAGTTTTGTTCGGCCAACCGCACAAGCAGGCAATGTAAAAAATGAAGAAAAATGTTTCAATTTGGATGGGCCAATAACGTAAGTGCAAGGCAGGCCCTATAGCAGTCTCGCGGCCCAAACGAGCGCCTCCCATATCAATCGACACCAGGAAAAATCCCAATTTGTTCGCTCAAGCCTCCAGTCTGGTGCGCTCCTAACCTAGCCGCCACTGGACAGACCGACACAGCACTTCCTCGCGCCCTCGTTGGAGGGCGGTCTCCGGGCTTCAATTGAACGGAAGGACAAGAAGATGAAGATCCAACCCTGGGTGTAGCCTGCGTGGGAGGCAGCGGCGGCAGCACGGGCATGGCATCGAGCTTGGGCAAACATACAGTCACAGCTTGCAAGAGTAGCATGCGCAACGAGCAGGTACATCACATCCCTGATTATATCTAATTCAACTGTTCAATTTCTGGCCAATAGTTAAAGCTGACGGTGTTGTAAAACTGCTTGTATGTAGGGAATCTATGAGAAAATGAAACCAATTTCTGCTTATTTTATAACTCCCCCAATCAATACCGAACTGACTGAATCTGATGTATCTAATCAAGTTTCTGGTGCAAACATACAAGCTCATGCTGTTCTTGAGCCTGAAGTGTCTAATGAACTTACTGCTAATGAAGGATTTGATGCAAACATTTTACATGCTTCTGGTGATGAACATATAGTGTATAATGAGGGATCTAATGCAAGCATTTTGCAAGCTCCCATTGAAGGATTTAGTGTCTAATGATGATCTGCTATGTTGAGAGAGACATAGAGATTTGCAGGCATTGATGACAAGCAAATTATAGTACATTTTCATGGCTTGAGGAAACGTCGAGGCCATCTACCAGAAAGTCCCCGTATCCTGACAACATAGCATAAATACTTTTCTAATCTTTTGTTTGAAACTATTGGCATACTTGTGCAGGATAGATATATTGATATGCAGTTTGCGCACTGGTTATAGGTGCAATTACACTTTGATATTTTCAGCCAGAGAATGAATAATTCAAGCAGGTACAGAACATGTTAGTAGTCCTTGTACACCATGTTGCGTTTTGTGTTTTTTGGTGCTTGCATCATTTAGTGTTTTATAATCTGAACTACTTTGGATCATTAGCTGGTTTTCAAAGTGCATGTAGCTTCTCATTTCTCAAGTTATGTTGATTTCCGGAGTGCAAGTGCCTTCGTATTTTTTAAGTTAAATGTTCGCCCCTGGTAACTTAAATTCGTGGATCCGCCACTGCACACAAATCATACACGCATGCCAGTACGAATTAAATGAAATGCAGGGACTTACGCTAGCTCGTTGTACAGGCTCACTGCAGCTCTGCTTGCGCTTGGGATGTTCCATGTACAAGTCCATGTTACCACTTGCTTGGATGTGCAGGCCTTGTGCTCCTTGCATCCCCCTCTGCATTTTTGACACGGCGAATGGTTGATCAAATAAGAGGAATCGACCTTGCTGTTGTACCAGAGGACATATACTTACAAGGTTATACGGGTGTGCAGCATGTGTACCAGATCCCGTAGCACCGTCATGCTTCGCTAAAAAATGGTTTTGCTTGTTTCAGATGATATCTCCAGAAGAAATAAGAGTTAAAGTCAGAGTTGCATATGCGTGTAAGCTAAGAGAGCAGCGAAAGGATATCCAAACATCGTCGGAACAATGCACAAGGGAATGATGTGTGGATACCTAGTTCGGGCCGGCGTTTGGGCATGCTCGCCTAGCTAGAGTGCGGGTCACTTCAGAGCGGTTGAGGGTGATGCGCTGGCGTTGGCTGGCCGCGCACGGATGCAGATCTTGTGTGGCAGCGGAGAGCTATGATGCGGTGGACGAGACCGTTGGTGAAGCCCCAACGGCCTCGGGGGGCGGAGGTGCGATGATGTGCTCGGTGAAGTAGCCCTGGTGAGGTGGGAGACGGCGTCGGTGAAGCGCACCTGATGCGGTGGAAGTCGGTGTCTGTGAGGCACATCGGATGCGGCGGCCGACGTTGTCGGTGGACCACCTGGTGCGGTGGACGAGGGCGTAGATGAGGTAGCTTGTGGTGAAGCGCGATTGTCGTCTTCGTCGTCGTCGTCCGGCACAGAGGTGGGGAAAGAGACGAGACGAGGGGCGGTTCGAACTTTGCTTGGGTTGGCGGTGAATTGGGGATTTGAGCAATCTGGGCGCGGAAGGGGACGGTGGAGAAGGGAGATTTTGCAGGGCTGGAATTGGGGCCGCCAGATATTTCAATCCGAAATGTGGAAGCACGAACTTATTTTGTCGTCGTCCTTTTTGGGGGGGGGAGGGAGGGGGTGGGTGGGACGCAGCTTCGGTTCCTTAAAGGCACCTGCCCTTGGGTCACTGACATGTGGGCCAGCCACCTGTTGGGCTCACATGTCATAGACACAAAGGTAGGTGCTTTAAGGCACCGAAGCATCGTTCGGGTGGGTGGTTGGGTGCTAAGCCACCGTACGACACACGCGACCACCACGACACGACCCTGGTCTGCCTGGTGCGCCTACATTTGAGAGGAGATTTGAGAACGCAAACATTTGCAAACAAATCTGTATGTATTACCATGCCCGTGTTTTCCTTGCAAATAATTAGTCATTCAAAACGAGATACTATAAATTAATTAATGAGGAGTTATTTGAAAAAAAACGAAACGCTATCCATGCTAACGTGGATTAGAGTGTGTGTCACACAATTAGTTATTTGAATTAGAGTGTGTGTCACATAGCGACCTCCAATTCTAACGTGGATTTCACATTTCACTATATCCACGCTACTTTTTAATACAAATTCATATGTATATGATGAACACCATGGTAGTGAGAAAACTTTTGGATGGATCCAAACATATGACCTACAAAAATAGCACAACAATCGAGTCAATGTCAACTTTTCCAAACCTAGTATGGCACGAATTCGAAATAATTACCCATATGCATGGTCCTCAGTTCAAATCTTACAATGTACACCGAATTGAAACATCGATATTAAGTCTAGTACTATCTACATTCAAATGTTGTTTTTAGCCCCCCCCGGCACACAGGTACATACTTCTTGTATCGGTCAATCTTCCTCTCCTAACCACCTTAGGAAGCTATCGGTTTCCGACACACGTTCATTCCTTCTCTTCATGTTTTGATCTCTAACTCTCTCAACTATACAACCCCCTTTTTCCACTCTGTTACCAAATGTATTTACCTCACACACCCGCAATTGCACCCCATGCCGAGCTCTCTCTCTCTCTCTCTCTCTCCCTCCCACCCTCTCTCTCTAGATACATGCATTGCCTATCTAGCCCCCAACCTCTCGTGCGCACGCACACACGTTGTCTATCTAGGTCACTCCCTCGAGACCGTCTCACTCTTTCTTCCGCACGGAGGGCCACACTCGCTCAATCTCGCTCTCTTTATCTGACTCTTGATTAACCTCATTTTCTTTCACACACAAATGATATATCTCCCTGTTCGGGCCTCGATCGACACACTTTATACTCTCTCACGCATATTGTCTATCTAGGTCAGTCCATCCAAGCCGCCCCACTCTTTCGACCTCATGGCGGGCCATGCTCGCTCAATCTCTCTCTCTCCCTCCCTCTCTCTCCCTGTCTCTCTTTGTATGTCTCGATTGAGCTCGCTCTTTCTCGGATACAAATGATATATCTCCATGTTTGAGCCCAATTCGACATATTCATATTGTATGCTCTTTCATGCACATTGTCTATCAAGGTCACTCTCTCCTACCCATATCACTCTTTTGATCGCACGACGACCCACACTCGCCCAATCTCTCTCCCTTTATATATGTAATCGATTGACCATGCTTCCTCCCATGCAAAAAATATATCTACATGTCTGTGACTGGATTATCTCTCAAGCTCTATCTTACAGCCCTCACCCTTCCCAAAAGCTCAATCAGACAATATCTCTCCAGAGCATATATATCTTTTCAATGAATGCCGGACCACACTCACTTTGTCTCACTATCTATATGTCTCTCGATTGACCTTGCTTTCTCACGCCGTATCTTCCATACATTGAAGCTACCTCTCCATCCCTCGCAAAGCCAGAGCTATTTACATTGCGAGGGGGACTCCAACCTTGGATTAATTTGTGTAGGCATTTATTCCGGTGGTAGATTATATTTTCGTAGCATTCGGCCCACAACTACTCCAAACACCGTTGCAACCCCCGCACCTCCCCCAATTGATTTCCCTCTGGCTCGGTCATCGCTCTCTCGCGCGTCCTTTCTCGCCTTCAACGTCGCACCATGGTATTATTGCAAAAAACACTGATTATTACAAATAAGCTACAGAACTACACACTGATAGTCCACTTGGAATGGAAAAAATTTCAACCCACAAATTAAAGTGCCACAAACTACACACTAAGGGGCCCACCTGTCATGAAACAAATTTGGAGCCATATACAAATTAAAAAAAATAAAGGACGAGGATCGAACATGCGACCAGGGCCTTCAAGCCGCACGTCAATAGGCAAGATATGTAGAACAACAATGTTTGTTGTACCCCCCCTTTGTTCATATAATGTTTTTATATTACCACAGCCTATTTAATGGATAACATGTAATATTATTTTTAGTACATTAGTGGGACCGGCTCGTTAGCACGTACTATTCGCCTTCACTTACTGGTGGGTTCCATGTGTGCTCTCTCTCTCTCTCTCCTCCCCTTCTGTGTTTAGACGCACGAGCAAACACGAAGAACTCGCGGGCGATGTTGCCGTTGACCATATCTGGACGCGCTCACAAGTTACAGCACCAGTTTCACGTACTAGTAGCACTAGTCAATGTGTACGTACAATGCACGTTAATTTGGAAGTATATTAAGTGCATGCGGATATTAAGTAGGATATTAGTGTGTTATTATGTGATTAGCACTATTTTTGGCATCAAATTAACTGCACGCTAAACGTGTTGAGTGCTCGACATTGAAGCAGTGTAGGTCGTTGGATGAGAAGGAATACATGTGGCTTGATGACGTTTTATATTTAATTTGATACGGCTCTAGCAGAACATTCAATCGATCAAACCATAGATTTCATTCAGTCTGACTCCGACTTTACATTCATACGACGATCGATCTAAAATAAACGAAAATGCTAAATGTTTGGATTTTAAGCATGGCAATCCGAACGTTTTTCATGGCAAATTTAGATTATGCGGCGGCGGCGTCTTGCAGTGGGAAGCGGCTCCTCTGCCGTGCTCTGTGTGTCATCGGGCCACTAACCGACAGCGAGGGCGACGGTGGCGTCTTGCGCCGTTGTTGACGTACTCCTGGACGTTGGTACTAGCTTCAAGGAAGGCCACAATGTTCTGGACTTCGGTCTCCAAGAGTGAGTCAACTGGCGGGAGGAGGCGACTGGCGTTGGTGCAAGGAAGCGGTCGACGGCGGCCATCCATGCCGCTGAGGGGGGCACTGGCACCCGCGCGGGGATAGGCACTGGCAACGGCGCGGCGGAGACATTTGTGTGCACGGGGACCGGCACGGTTGCGCACGTCAGTGCACACGCAGGCGCATGCGCTGGCAGGTGCACGGGCACCGGACGGGCGTGCGCGTCAGTGCACGCGTAGGCGCATGCGCTGGCAGGTGCACGGGTGCATGAAAGTGGACGGGGACCTCATGGAATCCCGTGGCATCAAGCTCGGCGACAATGTGCGGCTCCCAACCCATCAATGCCACAGGGATGGGCGCTGGCACAGTCGAGGCGACGGGAGCCGGAACGGGAACGGGGACAGGTGCGGCGTCTTCCCGCAAGGCCGGTTCAAGCTCGTCCCAAAGCACCTTATGTTCTTGAGACTCCAGCTGGGTGTCTTTCTCAGGAAACTGGAAGACTAAGGGTAGACCATCGTGATGCGGCATGGCGTACGTTTAGGTCAGGCTGGTTGGAGGTAGACGACAGGAGAATCGGAGAGGAAGAGAGAAGATTGTAGCGATACCGGGTAGTGCGGGGTTGATTTTAAACTACGGCGCCAGCGACATTAAAAGTGGGAGCAGTTGGGACGAAGGTGGGTGGCAGAGCCTGGTCAAAGGGCTCACCTCCCGGTGAGCCTGCGCAGCGGTCTGCTCGCACGCCTCGCTGTCAGCCGGCGCAGCGGTCTGCTCGCACGCCTCGCTGTCAGCCGGTGCAGCGGTCTGCTCGCACGCCTCCCGTCGACTCACACGCTTGCTCGGACGGCACCTGCGATGAGAAGCGGGACTCGTGGCGGCACGTGAACGCCCACGGTTTCAATAGTGAAAGCGTTCGCCTTAACGTGACAGGTCTTTGTTCCAAAATACCTTGGCTCTTCATTTGTGCAACTTGTCATAAGCAGCTTGTCACAAATTGAAGAAAAAAATTATGAAGGAATATTTGTGCCATATCACGTGACCATGCTCAGTTTCATGAATTCCTTGTCACTTTTGGATTTTCTGAAATTTAAAATCCAGGATTCGAAACAACATCATAACGTGCATCATGCAATAAATTTTCAAGCGATACGTTTGTCCTGTTGTATTCCTTAAGAAAGGATTTGGTCAAACATTTTGCTTAGTTAGACTTCAGACAAGTTATATATGCAGAGTAAAAGGATAATCCGTCCGTACCAGTGCATTGCCTGATATATTAACTCTTTTTTTAGGGGGCCCTAATATATTAACTCAAGTAGTACTAGGCACGAACAAACGGGCTCAATTCTATGCTCATCCTGGTGTAGTATTAGTAGTACTAGGCAATGCAGTTGATGGATGACCTTGGGGAGCGACGACCGAGGGAATTGAACCGTGCTCTGCATGGTAGGTAACGTCGTCTAGTTACTAAATCATCTCTCCATTGTTCATCGGTAGTCATTATGGACCGGGGACATGAGGGGAATTTCCTAGGGCTGGAATTCTGGCCGCCAGATATTTCGACTCGAAACGCGGAGGCTCGATTGGTTGGGGTTGGCTAATGTGCGTACCACGCACGCCACCAGAAGGACAGGAGCCCGGTTTTTTTTGAGGATCAACACGAGCCAAGGTCTGGCTGGTACGGCGTTGGGTACCATTCGAAAATACGAAAGGGATCTTTTAAATTGCCTAACGAATCTATGTGTATTACAATGCCCGTATTTTCCTTGCAAATAGTAATCTCGATGTGGTAATTGATTTATGACGAGTTCTTGAATAAGAGTGAGTTTGTGATATAGTGATCTCAACGTGGATTTCACATTTCATGGTATCCCTAGTAAGTTTTTCATTGCAAATTCAAATTTAAAAGATGAACAATATGGTGGTGAGAAAACTTTGTATGTATCAAGCATATGCCCCCCACACACACACGAACACAACAACAATACAATAAGTATAGTGCATCTATTTTTCCAAACCATGCATGTATGAAACGAATTCAAAAATACTCATTCTGTTCCTAAATATTAGTCTTTTAGAGATTTCAACAAGTGACAACATACAGAGCAAAATGAGTGAATCTACACTCTAAAATATGTCTATATACATCTGTATGTGCCAATCCATTTGAAATCTCTAAAAAGACTAATATTTAGAAACGAAGGGAGTAAAATGTAAGACATGCATGGTCCCCAATTCAATA
This sequence comes from Triticum aestivum, assembly GCF_018294505.1. Classification (NCBI taxonomy): domain Eukaryota; kingdom Viridiplantae; phylum Streptophyta; class Magnoliopsida; order Poales; family Poaceae; genus Triticum; species Triticum aestivum. The sequence goes on along the minus strand of NC_057799.1, from coordinate 427,590,243 downwards.
TTTAAAATGAACAGGAATCTGAAACATGAATATTAAGTCTAGTACTACAGTACATGCAAATGTTGTGTTTAGGCGGAGCTATGTAGATTGTCGGGGGTTAACCCCTCGACCTTAGATAAATTTGTGAAGCTCTGTTTAGGATTGTTTAGATTATATTTGTCCCCACCCTAGCTCACAAACACCGATTCGTTGTGCACCCCCCTCCTCCCCGAGATAATATCATCTGCCCCCACACCTTAGATGCTATATGCTGATACGAGTTGCTTGGAGCTTGTAGATCTGAGATATAGTAGCTCACGTGATGTCTTAATATTTTTAGAGGGAACCTTAATGAGTTCGAGAATTGCACACAATTTGTAAAAACTACTCAGATGCCCTTGGATCCCATATCCAATGACCTCGAAGCTCGTACCACCGTAGCATCTAAGATGAAGGAGGACATCATATTCTCCTGTATGTAAGAATATCATGTGCTACCACACCTTAGATGCTTTGGTGATACAAGCTCTTCGGAGCCGTTGGATTTGTGACCCAACAACTCCTCGGTGGTTCAAATTGTTTTTTGCAGAAAAGCCCCCCAAGAGTTCGGCCACTGCTTACAAGCACAAAGACTGCTCAGATGCCATTGGATCTCAGATCAAACGACCTCGAAGCTCGTATCACCGAAGCATCCAAGCTGCGAGAGCACCTGATGTTTTCTCGCACGGGTGAATATGAGGTGCTTCCGCATCGTAGATTCTATGGTGATACGAGTTCACAGAGATCTAACGGCCCACAGTAGGAGGTTTGAATGTTTTTGCAATATACGACTGAGAGAGTTTGGGAATTGCGCAGAAAGTACAAGTACTACGCATGTGCCATATGATCACAGATCATACGACCTAGATGCTCGTATCACCGTAGCGGCTAATTAAGCTACGGGGAGCACCTAATATGAGCAACGGGGAGCCGTTGGATCCAAGATGCAGCGGCACACACGAGGCCTGAATGTTTTATTTGCAAAAAAACCTTTGGAGACTTTGGAAATTGCGCATAATTACAAAGACTACTCCCAAGCCATTGGATCTCACTTCCAACGATGTAAAAACTCGTATCCAAGGTTCTTAGAATTGTGATTTTGTTATACGATTCTACGACTTTACGATCCAAACTTACCCATCTAATTCTATGATTTTAGTTCATAAAATCTACGTTTCTACGATCCTGGTAGTGAAGATTCTACGATTTATGATTCTACCATCACAGCTCCGATCCGATTCAAAATCGCGATTCTGACAACCTTGCTCGTATCACCATAGCATCTATGCTGCGGGGTGGATGTGATATTCTATGCCGTTGTCATTTTTGTTCGTAAACTTGCAAAATACGTGTAACTCGTGCTGTTACTTGTCTAACCGTGCAAAGTGTTTGTTCAAAAAAACCATCCTACACTGAAATATCGGAGCAACACACGGGGGCCCCACTTGTCATTGATCAAATTTGGACCTAAAACTAAGAAATCTGAAAGACGAGATTCGAACTGGCAACCTGGACTACAAAGCATAAGTCGATAGCCTGAAACAACAATGGTTGTTGGCTTTGTCCCATAACTTGATTTTATACAATATTACGTTGAGTAGAGTAGAGGGAGTGCCTCGTCAACACGTGCTTGACCATTGACTCACTTACTAGTGGGTCCCAGGTCTGCGATCTCTCTCTCCTCTCCATCGTCTAACCTTTAGACGCACGGGCACACACGAAGAGCGGCGCTAGCTTGCCATGGTGTTATTATAACTAAAAAAAGCTTGGAAAATAGAAGAATCGCCTAGAACAAGAGACGTTGTGGCTGGTCGAGACGGAGCTAACCACACGTATCCTCCGTGCCACGTTAGCATGATGAAGCTGTGTGGCTAGTGGGGTGTTTTCGACCGACTGGATGGGTCCCGAGGTCGAACCATAGGTACTACTGCGTTTGATATATTTTTACACGCACATTTTTCCTCCGTGCCGAGACGTGGCACACCCTACCGCATGGTTTCGTCGTCCTCCCGGGTGGTGCACGCATATATTCTTCCTTACCGAGATGTGGGACGCCCTACCGCGCGTTTTCTAGGTCCTCCTCAGTCGTAGCGGCAAAGCAAGTAAATGAGTCATCAAATCATGAAAGACCACCTTTCCCGCCGAGTACATCAGTGAAGCACGGTGGCTAGCTAGTTGGGCTAGTGTGACCGATTAGCTAGGCCGCCGCCACATTTGTTTTTTCACCTTTTTTTATCTCCTTGCTGGTAGGTAAATTTAAATATCCACCGCGGTGTTGCTCTAGTACTTGGGTGCGGCAGGCGCGGCAGTATTTTTAATTTTTTTGATTGACGGGAGCAGGCGCGGCAGAATTTTTAATTTTTTGATTGACTGGAGCAGGCGCAGCAGTAATTAGTCACGATGACTCCGCCTGTAAAACCCACTGCTCCCTGATGTGAGAAGTCATCGACTGGTGTTTTCCCATGTTGAAAACCTAAAGATTCCCCGCTCCTCGGCTGGCTCCCTCCGCCTTCCCGTAGATTGCATTGCCTTTCAGTCGTTTCGCCCCCTTTGCTTCCTCTCCCCATTGCTTCTACCTGGTACCATGGCGGCGCAGTAGATCACAGAGTCTGAGGTGAGGCGCCTGACACAGGAGCTCGAGGCCAAGGATACGGAGCTCAGCGCCAAGGACGTGGAGCTCCATGAGCTCAAGGAGGAGAGGAGTGCCATGCTCCTCCATTATGTGCGGGAGTTCACGGAGCTTCAAAAGCGGCAGGCGTCCACCACAAAGATGCTCGAGGCGTCGGCGGCATTGCTGCAAAAAGCGGGAGATACGATAGGCCGTCAGGGGCGGCGGCTGGAGCACGAGCGGGCCGATCATGACGAGGTCCAGGATCGCCTCAGCCACGTGGTGGACCAAGTTGCCACGCACGTGTTGCGGCTGCGTGATGCCTACCATCGTGCCAGCGCGACCATGCCGGCCGTCAGGCTCAACCCGTTCGACGACCCCTTCGACTTCAACAAGCTGCGGCTTCCTGACCTGGTCTCCTTCTTCACCTATATCTCCGAGGAGCTGAGCCGTCTCTGCGCAATGGTGGGGGCGCAGCTGGACAAGGAGGTGTTGCGGGCTGCCGTCGCCGTTGCCGGGCGAATCCTCTCAGGGCTCCGTCACCGGAATCCATTCGTGCCATTGGACGCCGTCTTTGACGAGATGGCTCCCGTCGACCGGGAGCGGGCTCTGCGGGCCGTTGCACCCTGCATCACCAATGTCGTGCGCCTCAAGAAGCAGAGGGACTTCGGTGGTGTTTAGGCGTCCTCTGCATGGGCATGTCCATGTCTCGGTGCAACTTGACCGTTGGATCAAAATCAGACGGTGCAGATCAGTCAGTGTACCACAAAGCGTGTGGGTGTGTTTGGTTGCATTCTCATCTCAATATAGTTACATTACTATTCATATAGTTGACATGCGCACAACATCATTTGTTACCGTCATATCTTACTCCTACACTAGCAACAAGATTATGTAGTATTGACGTATGAACCACTGCACATGCCTAGTAGTAGGAGCACTGTGTATGTTCAAGTGGCTACCGTGTTTCGCACTCCTCCATCGTAAGAGTGGAAACGCTTACTGTAATCTTTTTTTCTTCAGACAAAACAGTGGACTCGCTCTACCATGCGCATCCTCCTCGACGGTCGTCGGGAACTTTGCTACTCACTTTCGCCGACGTGTGGGACATCCATCATCAGGGTCCACCAGCCATGCACTAAATTACTCCGTAGTTGAGTGCCCAACTACACGGTAGACTTCCCCGATCGAAGCGTCGCAGTAATGCCCAATGAGCCGTCAAATCACAAAACCCCCTCCTTTCCAGCAGTAAGTTGGACGGGCGAAGCAACCATCATTTCACTCTTCTCTCTCAGCTTCCTCTCTACCCAACCCTCGCTTCTCCCTCATTTTGTTCCTCATTTCTTCAAGAAAACCCCGACCTGCTTCTGCCATCGTTCTTCTCTCCCAAAGAAGGAAAGGTGAGTGAATCAATGGTGTTGATTCTGGCCAAGGCCCGGTCTTGCAACCCCGAGACTGATCCTATAACTCCCTCTCTGTTCTTCTTTTGGGTTTGTGATTATGGTTTCTTTTCTTTTATTTCTATTTGACAGTTTCTTGATGGACGCTGGAGCATCGGCCGAAGTGATGTCTATGGCTCTGGCAAAAACCGTCGAGGCTCATGGTACAAAGAAGCACAAGCACCCCGCCGAGACTACCGCAGACAAGCTCAAAGCCATCGCCCTGTCCAAGCCCCCCTCTCCGGGATCCCTCATTAAGCAAGTCCAGGTAATATCTCTTCTTGATGATCTTTTTCTCGATCTTGATAGTGTTTTTTCATCTAACATGCAGTACTAGTACTAGTAGTACCACTTTCTGGGTGATCTTGCATGTGATTTTTGTGTGCCAAATGGATGTTCTAAATTCCTCTTTTTGACCAAAACATGCGAGAGGTTGACACTGATTTCTTATAGATTACTTTCAACAACTTTATGAACATCAATGCTACCTTTGAAGAGGTTATATTTGCATCAGTAACTTGTGTTATGGATATTGCAAGTAATCCCTCTGCTCTCATGCCTTTGAAGACATGTTCTAGTGTCTTTGTTCACTCATTTCTGTGCGTATATGTAGTCATATATGGAGTAAAATATCGAGAATCATCTTATATTTCTGAACAGAGGTAGTAATAAAATATTTGGTTTCTGTTTGAATTAGAACCAGGTCCGCGGTGGAGATGAAGTTCTCAAAGTCATGCCGTGTGAACTGGAAGACCTGAGGATGAGTTCTACTGCTAAACTATCCAGCTGATGTGTCCTTGTCGCCACGTGTCCTGAACTAGTGTTTTCCTGTAGCATTGTTGTCAGGCGTGTTCTCGAGGCTGTACTTGACCACAACAATTTCCTGGCTGTGCCTTCGATTACGAAGGGTGTGGTTCTTGTAAAGCATCCCGACAAATCTGATGCGGCCTGTCTTCATCATCATGTTTATGAGTGGAAAGACCACTCTGTTAGGTTCTCCAAGGTTGAGGAGATGGTGATGGGGCCGGTAGACATCTCTCACGAAGTCCATGGCCTAGTCAGTTATGTGGGGTTCATCCCGTAGGTCGGTGGCAAGAAATAGTCTGCAGAGTTTAGTTAGTGCAACTTTGCTTGTCTGTAGTAAGTACTATTGTTCAGTACTTGATTTGTGTTTGTGAACCCTGTATTGTTTAGTACTGCTGCTTTTGGTGTGTGGTGAGTCCTGAGAACAGTCTATGTTAATGTCTGTCCACTCAATTTAGTCTGTATATTTTGAAGTATCCAGATCATCTTTTTTGTGAGGACGGTTTATCAATTATGGTTACACTCCAATATCTGTATGCATTGCAGGGTTTATCGCACCCACCAGGATTTCCAGTCCCATGGATGTTCGGTCCATACGATTTGTCACGACCTTCGGACTGTCCTGCTTGTGGGAGTAGGCGGGGGCCCTGCATGCCACGCGTAGTTGGACGACCAATCTTCTGTTTAGTACTTCAACATAGTGATTTCCTGGTAAGTATTCACTCGTGTCACATCAAGTAAATCTTATTGATTTACTATCTAGATCTTATTAATTTAATGTCATGTTTTCTTTCTTTTGCTGCAATTTTACGATGCAGGTTTTGCCATGTGACATTCATCACAGAATAAACCGTTTGGTTTGCTCTACGATGGATATTTTTGCAGGTTTCACTTATTATGTCGTGTCAGTAACGAAGGCACCGTCCATCACTTACATTACTGGAAAAAATTGGATCAGTCTGTTATCTGAGTACAAGCTGAATCCCTATGATGAACTACAGTTTGGTTTAACAAACACGCCACAATTAGTCCTTATCGCGTTTCAAAGAAATGAAGAAAAAGACTGGATCACAGTCATGGAGCCTAGTCAAGTTAGAAAGCTGATCATAGCAGATCAGACACGATCGCCACTGTCTCACACATCGGTACCATCTTCAGCAACGGATCGAGCACCGGCAGTTGCTCTTGCACTGACAGCGGCAGCAGCTCAGTCTGATCCAGCTAAGGATTGGGCACCGACCGTGTCAGCGGATCAGGCTGATCTACCGGAGGATCGGGAATCGACACCAGCACCTACTCCGACACCGGCACCAGCTCTACATGGAGCACCATCTCCGGCAGCAGCAGCACTACCAGTTGCACCGGCACGAGCACCAGCAACGGCTTCCGCACCTCCACCAACACTTGCACTTGCATCTGCTCCGGCCCGTGCAGCGGCAATGGAACTAGCAGTTGCACCGGCAACAGACTGGGCTGCAGCTCACACTTCATATACCAAAGTCCTTACAAAACCGACATGTCCACCTTCTTGGTAAGCATTGGCCGCCCAAGTGCTTCGTTCTTTTTTCTTTCCATGTTGTTTCACATGATTCACTGTGTTGATCTAACTGTTTGTGTATGTCTTCTTGTGTAACATCCCAAATTTTCAATTTGGAATGTTATACATTAGATCATCATTGCATATCATATTTTATTGCATTTTTGGTTTGCTCCTAGAAATTCTACGCAACTCAAGGACCCACGGAGAGAGTTGGGGATTTCGTTATTTTCATATTTGGGTTTTCTCAAATTTTGAAAATAGGATCATTTGATTTTATTTATTTTATCTTGAATTATTTCATTTATAAAAATAAGAGGGAGGGAATAAAATGACTTTCCCAAAAATAAGAAATATTGAGGATTTAATAAAAAAATCAAATCTTATTTTATTTGGAGTTTTGCTATTTTATTTGAATTTAGGAAATTGCACGTTTTTCAAAATTGCATTTTAGGGCCAAGAAAATGTTCATCTTGTTATAAATATTTTATTTAGACGGTGAAAATTTTATTTTGGCATTTTTAGAATTTTATTTTATTTTCTAGAAATTTTCTCAGTTTCGGCGGAATTATTAAAAAAACTCCCGCGCGCCCGACTGGGCCGAAGCCCAGCCGAACCAGGCCGGCCCGCCCGCGCCACCGCCTCCCGCCGCCGCCTGAGTCCGGGAGGAGCACGCCTCCCGAGGCGCCCCATTCCCCAAGCCGCGCCGCCCCCCTCTCCTTAAATAGCCGCCGCCGCCCCTCACCCTGCCACCGAACCTGCAGCCCCGCCGCCGGAACCTGCCCCGCCGCCGGAGCCGCACCACCCCTGAGCCGCCCCGTCGCCCAAGGTCGCCGCCGCCGCCGGGAAAGCCGCCGCCACCGACGCCCGCAGCCTCGCCGCCCCACGCCGCCTCCCGTCGCCCCGCCGGAGCCGCCGGACTTCGCCGGAGCCCCGAGCCGAGGTAGCCGCCCACCGCCCGGTTATCTGAAGAAAACCGATTCGGTTTTTTAGAAAACCCTAGGATTTTTTAGATCGGTTTTGTTTTGTTTTTTTCGGTTTTCTTATTTAGCGAGCGTTCGCTCGTTCGTTTGTTTTAACGAACGCGTTCATCGTTTAGTTACAGTTAACGAACATCCGTTCGTTAAACTGTTCGTCAGTTTTTCTTTTTCTCGGATTTTCCCCGATTATTTCTGATCGCGATTTCCGATCTGTTTTTCGTTTTGGTTTAACTTTTCGCTCGTTTGTCGGAATCAGGCGATTCAAGCGCCTAGAGTTTCATCTCGAAACCCTCTTTCTGTTTAACCAACTCAAACAACTTTTGCTACTGTAAAATTTGACTTAAGTCCAGATTAGTAAATGAAGCTTGTTTCTTTCGCCGTTTGACTTTTGTTGCTTCGTTTGATTTGATTCTTTTTGCAAACCGGAGTTCTTAAGTTGAACTTTCTGGTTAGATCTCTTATTTGAGTTTTGTCTGTGCATTAGACGAGTACTTATTGTATGCTTGTTTGTTTGCGATATAGTACCCGGAGTGCGCCGCTTGCTACTTCGAATCCCTAGGTTTCACGTATCATCAGCAAGGCAAGTAACACTTTGATCATACCTCTTTTCATACCCAGTTTTATTGCATTAGATCAATCCTCAAACAATTGCATGATTAGGATCTGATTAAATTGTGGGTTGGGAAGTAGCTGATGAGGTAGAACCTATTGCCATGTTTATTACCAAACCATTGGGAGTTACTTCTACGTTTGCTTATATTGCTATGCTATGCTAGTAGACGTGGATTGGGTGAGTATATCCATGACAGACTGTGAGATTGTTAATTAATGGTTCAATTTAAGGTGGCTACTTAAACACACATCTGGGTGGATTGAGGCACCTGGGTATTCCAGCGATTACCTGTTTTTTTAATGGACCGCCACCCAGGCTCAAAGGGATCATGAGATTATTCATGCTAGAAACTTCCGTGTGCAGCCACAAGCTATTATGGGCTCTAGCATAGTTGATTAAGTTGTGTGAACCCTTACAGTGGTAGACTAGCAGATGTAGGGGTTGTAGGTGGTACTGTCTACCCGATCGTAAGGTGCAAACGCTTCTGAAAGACTATGTCTCGGTCATCCGTTTCTCAAACATTATGTAGTGCGTCCCAACGGAGGAGATCGAGTCTTGTGGGGAAAAGTGTGAAAACCTCTGCAGAGTGTATAAACTAATCATGGTTAGCCGTGTCCCCGGTTATGGACAACTTGAGTATCTAGTACTTGGATTATCATGTGAATCTCATCATGTTACTTTAATTAATTTTGTTGGGATTAATGTTGAAACTTAATTGGGATTGAGATGGTGTCACCCATTCTCAATGTTTAACAACCACCATGATAGTTAAATAAAATTTATTCCTTTGCAGTAGGGAAAAATTGGCTTTTCGCAAAACTGTAACCATAGAGCTTCCACCAGCCAAATATGCATGTAGTATAGCATTATTCTGTTCATTACTCTCTATGTGTTACATTGCCAGCATATTCCATGTGCTGACCCGTTTTTGGGCTGCAACGTTTCATGTTGCAGACTTTTCAGACAACGAGTAAGGTGCCTTAGGTCGTGGTTCTATACTCAGTGATGCCGTTGGAGTTGATGTACTCGCTTATCTTCCAAGTCTTCCGCTGTTATCGTTTTTAGATGGCCTTAAGCCATATTTATTGTATTAAGTTCTCTTTTGAGACATTCGATGTAATATGTGTGTGATTGCTACTCTGTTATAAATCCTTCGAGTACTGTGCGTGTCAGCATTACTAATCCGGGGATGACACTGATGCACAGAGACTTGACCGTCTGAGGTCTGGTCGCTACATCTTGTTTGCAAACAGAGAATTCCTAGAGCAACGAGGGAGTTGTTCAACAATCCGGGCGACCATGGCCAAGTTTCTCTTACCATGTGCAACCTTGGTGTGAATGAACCTGCTCAATATACCGTAAGTACAAAGGATGGTTGCATGATGATTGATGCTAAAGGATGGTCAACATTCAAATCTAAATCATATCTTGCGGTAGGGGATGATGTCAAAATCAAACTTTCTCGGCAAGGAGAGCTGGTCCAAATAAACTTTGAAATTCTTCAGTAGCAGCACGCAACTGCCGAATTGATCTATCCTCCGAGAGATTTTGATGTAATACTCTGGCATGGTGAAACAAGTGTCCTGTGTGTATAAGTAGTACGACAATATCGTTGATAGAATTGCAACTCTGATTGCTTGTTAGGAACTGTCGTTTCATTTCATTCCAACAACTGCCGTGCTTTATTCAATTTTGTGTGTAACTAGTTACTCCTGTCTTTCTACTTCCTTTCTCTGATATGTGGCAACGGGGTCCACGTGCCATATGCACCAAATTAGAGTGCACAACTGCACGATAGACACACCCCAGTCATAGCGCCGCAGTGATGCCCAATGAGCCGTCAAATCACAAAAAACCCCACCTTTCCAGCTTTAGCAGTAAGCTGGACGGACGAAGCGGCAATATTTCACTGGGCCTGAATCCCCTTCTCCCTCGTCTGCTTGTTTAGAGAAAACCCCCGCTCGGCGGTTGCATAAGGTTTTCTCATGGAGAACCTGGTACGAATTCTTCATCCATCCCCGATAAATCCAAGTCCCTTGGTCGCGGGTACTCCTAGAATGACAGTCGCCGCCGTTGATGCATTTTTCTTCCTACTAAATCTAGTGTCATTTGCAGTGCCCAAAGTGCGAGGACCCTACAGGTTTCTGTGCCCTCGGCGAGACGCCACACTTGTTCCTTCTCACCCTAACACAGGATTTTAAAACGCACACAGTATGTTCCTAGAATCCTCTTTTCTATCCGAGAGGGTGGGGTTTTTTGAACATGCTGTCGACTAATTTGGAAATTTGGATTGCTATATTTGGATAAAAGGTACTAGTACCATGGTCAACACTGACGTGAAGGAGGAAATTATTTCTAGATTTGGATATAGGGAATACATTGTGTTCTCATATTATTTTTCCTGCAGTGCATTCCTTGCTCTGCCAGAACACATGTACTCAAGATGCTCGACCTTGCCATAACTGAATACACCAGTTTAATGGTGACAGTGAAGACAAGCCATGGATATAAGTTTTGATTTGGGTTCATGAACCAAGAAGATTGCTGCTTTTTTTATGGCCGAACTTGGATAAACTTTCTTAAGTGTTATGGACTGAAAATTGGCGCACGAATGTCGATGGAAATAGGAGAACCTGGTCTCATCTTCACTGCGATCTTCCACCCCGACGTCGTTCCAATTGTTCATCCATGTTAGTTTTGTATCTGGTTCTTGCTTCTTGCCTCGATTACTTCTTAATCCACCTATTCTGTCTAACTAATCACAATCTAACTTTAGAAGTAGCAACGAATCTCTCACGAAGATGCTACTTCTAACTAATATTTTCTTACAATTGGTGGCACATGTAGGTTTTTTCAGAGTTAAGCAGGCTACTCGTTTGTTATTCTATGAGAACTAGGCTGTTACTCATGGCACTGAAGTTGACTTGGACGTCATCCACAAGTTCCTACACTTTATTGATCGTCTTCAGGTCCTTGTGGGGCGTTTCAATGGTGGAAGGCCGGGTAGGATATGTGTGCCACTGCTGCACTCGTTGAACAGGTCCAACTGTGTTGAGAAACTTATGGTACGAGCTGTTTTCTGTTATATATGTTGTTCATAAACTCTTGCTTATGCACAGTTTTACAGCTGTGATCTTCTTGAAACATGAACTGCCTGGGTCTATTGTTCCTATACAGATGCCTGACCATGGTCGGGTCAGACTTGCGCTTGGTCACAACATGATGTTTAACTTGCATGATTTTGCCCTCGTTTTGGACTCTAACTTGCATGATTTCAATGGAACTAACCCGGACTGATGCTGTTTTCAGTAGAATTGCCATGGTGTTATTTTTGTGCAGAAATAAAAGTTCTCGGACTGACCTGAAACTTTACAGAGAATATTTTTGGAATATATAAAAAATACTGGCAAAGTAATCAACACTAGGGGGCCCACACCCTGTCCACGAGGGTGGGGGGCGCGCCCCCTGCCTCGTGGGCCCCCTGAGGCTCCACCGACCTCAACTCCAACTCTACATATTCACGTTCGAGGAGAAAAAATCAGAGAGAAGGATTCATCACGTTTTACGATACGGAGCCACCGCCAAGCCCTAATCTCTCTCGGGAGGGCTGATCTAGAGTCCGTTCGGGGCTCCGGAGAGGGGAATCCGTCGCCGTCGTCATCATCAACCTTCCTCCATCACCAATTTCATGATGCTCACCGCCGTGCATGAGTAATTCCATCGTAGGCTTGCTGGACGGTGATGGGTTGGATGAGATTTACCATGCAATCGAGTTAGTTTTGTTAGGGTTTGATCCCTAGTATCCATTATGTTCTAAGATTGATGTTGCTCTGACTTTGCTATGCTTAATGCTTGTCACTAGGGCCTGAGTGCCATGATTTCATATCTGAACCTAATATGTTTTCATGAATATATGTGAGTTCTTGATCGTATCTTGCAAGTCAATAGTCACCTACTATGTGTTATGATCCGGCAACCCCGAAGTGACAATAATCGGGACCACTCCCGGTGATGACCGTAGTTTGAGGAGTTCATGTATTCACAAGTGTTAATGGTTTGGTCTGGTACTCTATTAAAAGCAGGCCTTAATATCCCTTAGTTTCCAATAGGACCCCGCTGCCACGGGAGGGTAGGACAAAAGATGTCATGCAAGTTCTTTTCCATAAGCACGTACGCCTATATTCGGAATACATGCCTACATTACATTGATGAACTGGAGCTAGTTCTGTGTCACCCTATGTTATAACTGTTGCATGAGGAATCGCATCCGACAAAATTATCCATCACTGATGCAATGCCTACGAGCTTTTCACATATTGATCTTTGCTTAGTTACTTTTCTGTTGCCATTCTTACAATTACTACAAAATTGCTACTGTTACATTTGCCACCGTTACCGTTACTTCCATACTACTTTGCTACTAAATACTTTGCTGCAGATATTAAGTTTTCCAGGTGTGGTTGAATTGACAACTCAACTGCTAATACTTGAGAATATTCTTTGGCTCCCCTTGTGTTGAATCAATAAATTTGGGTTGAATACTCTACCCTCGAAAACTGCTGCGATCCCCTATACTTGTGGGTTATCAAGACTATTTTCTGGCGTCGTTGCCGGGGAGCATAACTCGATTCTTTGAGTCACTTGGGATTTATATCTGCTGATCACTATGAGGAACTTGAAAGATGAAAGAACCAAGATTTTTGCCTCAACTACGAGGGGAGGTAAGGAACTGCCATCTAGCTCTGCAGTTGATTCACCTTCTATTTTGAGTAAGCTTGCGACGCCTAAACCTGCTTCTGCTTTTGATTCTGATATGTCGCATGTTATTGATGATGCCACTTCTGGTATGCATGATACTTATGATGAAACTACTTCTATGCTTGATAATACTGTGCCACTAGGTGAATTTCTTGATGAACAACTAGCTAGGGCTAGAGAGAATGAAATTATTGAAACTGATAATATTGATGAAAGTGATGGTGAAGATTCTCCCCCTAGATATGAATTGCCTGATGTACCTGAGGGTTATGTTATGGATGAAGAAACTGCTAGAGACTTTCTTTCTTGCAATCATAGATATGATCTTAAGAAATTATTAGCTAAGCTGAAAGAAAAATCTTTGAATGCTAGAATGAAATATGACCCTGCTTTTGCTACTTCACCTATCTGTATTTCCGATAAGGATTATGATTTCTTTGTCGATCCTGAGATAATTACTTTGGTTGAATCTGATCCTTTTTACGGCTATGAATCTGAAACTGTTGTGGCACATCTTACTAAATTAAATGATTTAGCCACCCTATTCACTCATTAGGAGAAAATTCGTTACTACTATATCCTTAAATTATTTCCGTTCTCATTAAAGGGTGATGCTAAAACATGGTTTAATTCTCTTGATCCTGGTTGTGTGCGTAGTCCCTAGGATATGATTTATTACTTCTCTGCTAAATATTTTCCTGCTCATAAGAAACAAGCCGCCTTAAGGGAAATATATAATTTTGTGCAAATTGAAGAAGAGAGTCTCCCACAAGCTTCAGGGAGGCTTCTCAGATTACTTCATGCTTTGCCTCATTATCCTCTCAAGAAAAATGAAATACTTGATATCTTTTATAATGGACTAACCGATGCTTCTAGAGACCACCTGGATAGTTGTGCTGGTTGTGTTTTCAGGGAAAGAACTGTTGATCAAGCTGAATTGTTATTGAATAATATGTTGAGTAATGAAAATGATTGGACACTTCCTGAACCAACTCCTAAGCCAACTCCGAAGAAAAGGGGTATTCTATTTCTCAGTCCTAAAGATATGCAAGAGGCAAAGAAATCTATGAAAGAAAAGGGTATTAAAGCTGAAGATGTTAAGAATTTACCACCTATTAAAGAAATACATGGTCTTGATAACCCGACATAGGTAGTAAAGGTAAATTCTCTCTATAGATTTGATGAAGGTGATATTCCTCGTTATAAGTCTGCTAGCCAATGCTTAGATGAGTTTGATAATTTTATTGTTAAACAAGAAAACTTCAATGCTTATGTTGGTAGACAATTGAAACGCGATGCTTATATGATTGAACACTTGAGTGATTATATGTCTAGAGTTAAAGGTGAACTTAAACTCATTAGTAAACATGCTTCTATGGTTACCACTCAAGTAGAACAAGTGCTTAAAGCTCAAAATGATCTGCTCAATGAATTAAATAATAAGAAAAATGATAATGTTGTTAGAGTTATGACTAGAGGGGGTAAAATGACTCAGGAACCTTTGTATCCTGAAGGCCACCCTAAGAGAATTGAGCAAAATTCTCAAAGAACTAATGTTGATGCACCTAGTCCTTCTAAAAAGAAGAAAAAGAAAAATGATAGGACTTTGCATGCTTCTAGTGAACCTGTTGTAGACACACCTGAGAATCCCAATGATATTTCTATTTCTGACGCTGAAACACAATCTGGTGATGAACATGAACCTAGTGATAATGTTAACGATGATGTTCATGTTGATGCTCAACCTATTAATAATAATGATGTAGAGATTGAACCTGTTGTTGATCTTGATAACCCACAATCAAAGAATCAACGCTATGATAAGAGAGACTTTGTTGCTAGGAAGCACGGTAAAGAAAGAGAACCATGGGTTCAGAAACCCATGCCTTTTCCTCCTAAACCATCCAAGAAAAAGGATGATGAGGGTTTTGAGCGCTTTGCTGAAATGATTAGACCTATCTTTTTACGTATGCGTTTGACTGGTATGCTTAAAATGAATCCTTATGCTAAGTATATGAAGGATATTGTTACAAATAAAAGAAAGCTTCCGGAAGCTAAAATTTCCACCATGATTGCTAATTATACTTTTAAGGGTGGAATACCTAAAAAACTAGGAGATCCAGGAGTACCAACTATACCGTGCTCCATTAAAAGAAACTATGTTAAAACTGCTTTATGTGATCTTGGAGCCGGTGTTAGTGTTATGCCTCTCTCTTTATATCGTAGACTTGATTTGAATAAGTTGACACCTACTGAAATATCTTTGCAAATGGCCGATAAATCAACTGCTATACCTGTCGGTATTTGTGAGGATGTGCCTGTCGTGGTTGCAAACGTTACTATTTTAACGGACTTTGTTATTCTTGATATTCCCGAGGACGATAGTATGTCGATTATCCTTGGTAGACCCTTTTTGAATACTCCAGGGGCTGTTATTGATTGCAGCAAAGGCAATGTCACTTTTCATGTTAATGGTAATGAGCATACGGTACACTTTCCGAGGAAACAACCTCAAGTCCACAATATCAATTCTATTGGAAAAATTCCAACGCTTACTATTGGAGGTTTTGAATTTCCTCTAACTACTGTCAAGAAGAAATATGATATCCTTATTGTTGGGGACGTGCATATCCCCGTTGAGGTAACCTAGCGCTATTCAAAAATTCTCCGGTTTTGTGCGATTCGGAATGAGTTTGTTAAATGGACTTGATCAACCTTGTTAGTGGATTCCTTTTGATGAGCATGAGATGGATGATGTTAGAAAGCATAACTCTTTGTACCTTCCTTTTACTTTCTGTTATTTAGATTAAATAAAGCAAAAATAGTATTTTTTGTCTGTTTTCTGAATTATCCTTGCAATAAAAAATACCCCGAAAATAAAAGTTCTCCAAATACCCTGAAATTGAAATATGATTTTTTGTAGAATATTTAAGAATATCTAGCACTGAGAACACACCAGAGGGGGCAACCACCTGGCCACGAGGGTGCAGGGCGCGCCCCCTGCCTCGTGGCCCCCCTCCACTTATTCCAGCACCCACATACTCCTTCCTCCAAAAAAAATAACCCACTAGCTCAAGCACGAGTTCTAGCTCATCTTGCTGCCATTTTCGATCTCCTTGCTCAAAGCATCATTCACAAAACTGCTTTGGGGATTGTTCTTCGATATGTGACTCCTCCGATGGTCCAATTAGTTTTTGTTCTAGTGCTTTATATATTGCCAATTTTTGCTGCTGAGGTGACCCTGTTCTTCAGCTTGCATGTCAAATTTATATGGTCCCAAGTAGTTCTAATGCATGATATAGTCTCTAGGCACTTGTGGGAGTAGTTGCTATCAATCTTGTTGAGTTTGGTTCACTTTTATTTTGACTCACTAAAAATTTCAGAAATTTTCAGAAAATGATGAAGAGATTATTGAGGGGCTCTTCAAGCCGAAGCTCGAAGGATAAGCAAGGTGAAGAGAATAAGAAGCCCAAATATAATCTTCCTCGCACCGCGGAAGTTCGTCCGTGTGAATGGCCTTGTGATGAGTTCTTGAGAGCAGCCGGGATTCATGATGATTTTTATTATTTGGCTGAGAATGCGGGCATCACCGACTTCCTCCACGACCAGCTCGAACAGTATCTCCTCCTCACTAATATTTTTGTGCAAAATTTTCATTTCCATGCTAGGAGATCACCACCTTCGGTGGATTTTTATTTATATGATGAGTATAGGGAGATGTCCCTTTATGATTTTTGTGACGTTTGCAAGTTACCCTTTGCGGGCAGCATAGAGGAACCACATCGTAATGATGTGGAAGGATTTATTGATATGATTGCTATAGGGAAACGAGGAAAGTTTCCGATGCAAGAATCACTAGCATACATTTTCCTGTTCTGCGTTACTTTGCAATATTTGCTAGTAGATGCCTAATTGGTCGTGGGAACAGTGGACACCTTAGTGCCCCTGATATTGTTATTTTGCGCCATGCCTTGTTTCATGATACTACTTTCAGTTTAGGCGCTATTGTTGCTAAACGGTTAAATCTGAACCGTACAAAGGGTCCCATTTTTAGGTATCTTTGCTTCACGTCTTGCTAAATATTTTCAGAGACCTATTAGACACTATGAGAAAGAAGAAAAAGTGTTTCCCCCTATTTTCTTAGACTATAAGAGTATGGTAGCACATGATTTTATTGTTAAAGATAAGAAGAAGATGCTTAAGTATAAATTAATATTTGATAAAAATTACTGTGAAATTATTACCTTGCCTGCACCCTCTCTGTTTAACATATTTTCAGGCACGTACCTCATTCTGCCGCAGGCCATTCATGCATACTTGAGCGTGGCACCTGCTCCAGAGGCTGAGCCGGAGCCACCACTTGACCCTTATCGGCAGTCTGTTTATCAGTGGGATCCGGAGGAGCTCGCTAACCAGTGGCACCTGAGGATCCTCCTCAGTACACTGGAGAGGACAACTTTGGATATCCGCCAGGCCAGCCGTGGCCATAGACCAACTTAGGCCAAAAGCCTAAGCTTGGGGGAGTACGTACTTCCCACCGACATTACATTCATGTTCACACACTCATTCTAGTTGTCGGTGCTCATACTTTTTCATTGTACTATCCATGCTAGTTTATTTTCTTTTCTAAGACTTCTTCTTGTGTGTTTGAAAAAAAAACTCAAGAAATACCAAAAAAATTAGTTGTAGCTTTTAGCTAGTTTACTTTCCATGACTGTAGTAGTAATAATTAAAAGAAAACCCAAAAAGATTTCTCGTTCTTCTTTTGTTTGTTGGGAGCTTTCCCATGTAAATAGTTTTATTTCTTTTCTTTTCTTTCGGGGTTGAGAGGTGAAGACCATAATGAAAATGTTGAAGTGGTTGTTATATGCATTATTGTTTATTTAACAAAGAGCCCATGTTACCTTGTCTTCTCCTGTGTATTAAATGCTTACAGATTCCAGCTTAGTCCAATGCATGTGCACTATTATTATTATCCACACCATTCGGTTGTGCAAGTGAAAGGCAATAATGACGATATATGATGGACTGATTGAGATGAGAGAAGCTGGTATGAACTCGACCTCTCTTGTTTTTGTAAACATGATTAGTTCATCGTTCCAGATTCAGCCCATTATGAATGAAACATGTTTGCAATGACAATTAGAGATTATAGTTGCTCATGCCATGCTTAATTAGCTAGGAGTTTATAATGGTTTACCTTGTGTGCCAACATGCTATTAAAATGGTTATGATGTGGTATGATAGGGTGGTATCCTCCTTTGAACGATTCGAGTGGCTTGACTTGGCACATGTTCACGCATGTAGTTGAAACAAAATCAACATAGCCTCCACGATATTTATGTTCATGGTGGATTATATCCTACTCATGCTTGCACTCAATGTTTATTAATTTTAATGCATGTTCATGACTGTTGTCGCTCTCTAGTTGGTCGCTTCCTAGTCTTTTTCTAGCCTTCACTTGTACTAAGCGGGAATACTGCTTGTGCATCCACCTCCATAAACCCCAAAGTTATTCCATATGAGTCCACCATACCTTCCTATACGCGGTATCTACCTGCCGTTCCAAGTAAATTTGTATGTGCCAAACTCTAAACCTTCAAATGAAATTCTGTTTTGTATGCTTGAATAGCTCATGTATCAACTAGGGCTATCTGTATCTTCCATGCTAGCCGGGTTATTCTCAAGAGGAGTGGACTCCGCTCCTCACTCACGAGAAAATGGCTGGTCACCGGGATGCCCAGTCCCATGCTCAAATCAAAATAATTGCAAACAAAACTCCCCGAGGACTGTTGTTGGTTGGAGGCACCCGTTGTTTCGGGCAAGACATGGATTGATGCTTGTTGGTGGTGGGGGAATATAAACTTTACCATTCTGCTTGGGAACCGCCTATAATATGTGTAGCATGGAAGATATCGAGATCTCTCGGTTGTTATGTTGACAATGAAAGTATGCCGCTCAAAATATTATTTATCTCTATTTCAAAATCGAGCTCTGGCACCTCTACAAATCCCTGCTTCCCTCTGCGAAGGGCCTATCTATTTACTTTTATGTTGAGTCATCACCCTCTTATTAAAAAGCACCAGTTGGAGAGCACCGTTGTCATTTGCATGCAATACTATTAGTTTATATTGAGTATGACTATGATTGGATCTCTTTTACAATGAATTACAATGTTTAGTCAGTCCTTGATCTTCAGAGGTGCTCTGCATTTATGTTTTGTGGTCTCAGAAAAGGCTAGCGAGATACCATCTTGTTATATCATATTATGATTGTTTTGAGAAAGTGTTGTCATTCGAGATTTATTATTATTGCTCGCTAGTTAATTATGCCATTTATATGAGTAAACATGAGACCTAAGTGTTATTCTGAATATGGTTAGTTCATAATCTTTGCTGAAAACTTGAATGTTGGCTTTACATATTTACAACAACAAGAGCAAACAGAGTTTGTAAAAGTTTTTCTTTATCACTTTCAGTTTGTCAACTGAATTGCTTGAGGACAAGCAAAGGTTTAAGCTTGGGGGAGTTGATACGTCTCCATCGTATATAATTTTCCAAACACTTTTGCCCTTGTTTTGGACTCTAACTTGCATGATTTGAATGGAACTAACCCGGACTGACGCTGTTTTCAGCAGCATTGCCATGGTGTTATTTTTGTGCAGAAATAAAAGTTCTCGGAATGACCTGAAACTTCACGGAGAATATGTTTGGAATATAGAAAAAATACCGACGGAAGAATCAACACCAGGGGGCCCACACCCTGTCCACGAGGGTGGGGGGTGCGCCCATCCCCTGGGGCGCGCCCCCTGCCTCGTGGGCCCCCTGAGGCTCCACCGACCTCAACTCCAACTCTATATATCCACGTTCAGGGAGAAAAAAATCAGAGAGAAGGATTCATCGCGTTTTACGATATGGAGCCGCCGCCAAGCCCTAATCTCTCTCGGGAGGGCTGATCTAGAGTCCGGTCGGGGCTCCAGAGAGGGGAATCCGTCGCCGTTGTCATCATCAACCTTCCTCCATCACCAATTTCATGATGCTCACCGCCGTGCGTGAGTAATTCCATCGTAGGCTTGCTGGACGGTGATGGGTTGGATGTGATTTACCATGTAATCGAGTTAGTTCTGTTAGGGTTTGATCCCTAGTATCCATTATGTTCTGAGATTGATGTTGCTATGACTTTGCTATGCTTAATGCTTTTCACTAGGGCCCGAGTGCCATGATTTCATATCTGAACCTATTATGTTTTCATGATTATATGTGAGTTCTTGATCCTATCTTGCAAGTCAATAGTCACCTACTATGTGTTATGATCCGGCAACCCCGAAGTGACAATAATCGGGACCACTCCCGGTGATGACCGTAGTTTGAGGAGTTCATGTATTTACTAAGTGTTAATGCTTTGGTCCGGTACTCTATTAAAAGGAGGCCTTAATATCCCTTAGTTTCCAATAGGACCCCGCTGCCATGGGAGGGTAGGACAAAAGATGTCATGCAAGTTCTTTTCCATAAGCACGTACGACTATATTCGGAATACATGCCTACATTACATTGATGAACTGGAGATAGTTCTGTGTCACCCTATGTTATAACTGTTGCATGAGGAATCGCATGCGACATAATTATCCATCACTGATCCAATGCCAACGAGCTTATCACATATTGATCTTTGCTTAGTTACTTTTCCGTTGCCATTGTTACAATTACTACAAAACTACTACTGTTACTTTTGCCACCGTTACCGTTACTTTCATACTACTTTTCTACTAAATACTTTGCTGCAGATATTAAGTTTTCTAGGTGTGGTTGAATTGACAACTCAACTGCTAATACTTGAGAATATTCTTTGGCTCCCCTTGTGTCGAATCAATAAATTTGGGTTGAATACTCTACCCTCGAAAACTGTTGCGATCCCCTATACTTGTGGGTTATCACGCCTCAGCGCACGCATCGCCGCCCCACCGTCTCCTAAATCATTAACGCCGACCTCCGAGGCCTCGCCATCATCCTCCGTGCGCTTTGCTGCGCTCGCCGCGGCGCCACCCTCTCGCGTTGTCAACATGGTCAACAAACAAGAGGAATTGGCAGAGGACTGTACGTGGAGAGGATGACAGTAGGGGCCCACCATGTCCATGGCCGGACGCAAGGAAGTTCCTCGTTTTTTGTTATATATATATATACTCCATTGCCAGCGTATGGAAAAAGAAAATGCTTCCTGCTAGTGGTTTCCTGACATCTGGGACCCACGACATTGTCAGCGTATATAGTCAATAGACAAGAGAACAGCACAAGATCGGCTGACACCTTGGCCGTAGCTACTCAAGTAGTATTTTTTTTGTTATTGTTGAGACGGAGCAGGGTTTCAACTAGGTTGTGGCCCGTCTAGCCCAGGCTTGTATTTTATGTTCACCACATGACCAGCCCAGCTATTTTTTGTTTGTGAAAATGAGCCCAGTTTATTTTTTCTGAATAATACCCAATCCAGGCCTACTTATTTTTTTACGCCCTGATGGGCTGCAACCCTTTCGAGAAGCGTGCAAATCTTGAAAGTAATATGAAATGGGCTGTAAATATAAAAAAACAGATGACAAATTGGCAATTACTTTATAATTTCTGAATTTTTTCACATTTTCAGATTCCAATTTCACTCTGCTTTAACCTAATTCAAATATATATTCAAAGTACTTTAAATCTGGCTCGACATTTCGGTATTAAAAATAGTTTGGAACCCACAGAAATATGTGAAATTTCGTTTAAATTTTTAACCCTGGCCCTGGCCAACAAAAAAACGGACTGCAATAAATTGCATAAGAAGTTGCAATGAGCTAAATATAAATTATTAAAAAAATAGGGAATGGTCTCACTTGTGGGCCTATTAAGTTGATGCATATGCAAGATTTTTTTACTTATTATATACGACAACAAACGACTCTAGCAGACGTAACCGTTGGATGTCAATCCAACGGCCGTCGTGTTTCTTCAATCTCTGATCTTCTTGCTCCAGCCGCCAAATCGAGCGCCGGCGGGACCGCCTGCTCCCGCCTCCCGTGGCCGGCTGTGCTGCCGCGTAGGCCTCACCACCCCTACTACTCCCACCGCTGGCCAGGCCATCCCTCTACTCACCCACATCCTTCCACTGGTATGGCTTCGCTGCCTCCGGGTCATTCCCTTCCTAGGTCTCGTCGTCGTCCATCGCGCTGGTGTTCTCGGCACGGCGTGGTCAACTTTGTCAACAAACGACAACATCGGAAGAGGGACGTACATGGAGAGGCTGACAGTTGGGACCCACATGGTCCACGGCCGCACGCAAGCAAGTACCTCCTTATTACGCCAAAAAGAATGAATACTCCCGCTGACAGATTGGACCCACCACCTATATCTTCGCACGCAAGGAAGTGCCTCCTTATTACACACAAAAAATGAATACTCCCCCTGCTAGTTGGGACCCACCATAGTGGGAGGCTGACTTGTGGGCCTACTAAGTTGACGGGGACGGAGGGCTTTGTCAACTTAGTCAATATGAATGATTCTAGCTCCAGTGATTGTACGATGTCCATCCAACGGTGGTACTGCTTCTTCAACCTGTGGTCTTGTTGCTCCAGCCACCCAAACCAGCGCCGGTCGTGCCGCGTGCTCCTGCTTCCCGTGGCCGGCTGTGATGCCGCGGAGGCCTCACCACCCCCTACTACTCCCATCGCTGGCCAGGCCCTGCGGCAACGGCAGCCTCACACTGCAACCGAACCAATGAACCCTCGTACTCCTCTCCGCGTGGGCATCCATTGCTCGTCTTCCCCGGCTCCGCATCGTCCCCTTCCTAGGCCTCGCCGTCGTCCACCGCCCTGGTGCTCTCGCCGCGGCGTTGTCAACGTGGTCAAGGAACGACTTCCATCGGAAGAGTACTGTACGTGGAGAGGCTGACAGCTGGGACCACGGCCGCAGCAAGGAAGTGCCTCCTTATTTCACGGAAAATAATGATTCCTCCACCTGACAGCAGGGACCCACCGGACGGGCCACCGTATTTTACGAAAACAAAAACGTTTCCCCCTTTACTGTTGGGACCCAGCAGCTACATCTTCGCACACAAGGAAGTACGTCCATATTCCGGGCAAAAAAAATTATTCGCCCCCTCACTGCTGGGACCCACCACCTACACCTTCGCACAGAAGGAAGTGCCTGACAGTCGGGACCCACCCGGTCGAAGCATACGTAGCGTTGTCATTCTGGTCGCGAACGTGTATGTACATACTAGTCAATGTAGAGGCGCGCACGTGTCGTAGTAGAGGTGCGCATGTGTCGTAGTAGAGGCGCGCACGTAGCATGTACACGTACGTATAGCGGCCAGGGTGCAAGAAAGTAAATACGGCCACGTACGTACATACGGGCGGGGTCTCGGACGCCTACTCGCGCATACGTACGGCCAGGGCTCGTGTACATGGCTGTGGCTGGGTCAGAACAGAGAAACTGCATCGTCGTCGTGTTCATGGGGAGGCAACGGAATGCGTCGTGTTCATCGGGAGGCAACGAAACGCGTGTTGTTCATTGGGAGCCAACCGGCTTGGACGGAACATGCGATGGAAACGAGGCCTGGCGTACCGCAGAACGGAGGAAACGGCGTTGTGTTAGACTGGCCACGGTGGAAACAGGATCCTGTTCATCGGGAGGGGTCTAGCGTATCGCAAAATGGAGGAAACGGACCTCCTACGGTCGAAACGGGGTCCTGTTGATCGGGAGGGGTGTGGCGTGCCGCAAAACGGAGGAAACGGACTTGTGTTGAAGCCTATGGTCGAAACGGGGGTCCTGTTCATCGGGAGGGGTGTGGCGTACCGCAAAACTGGACTCCACGGGATATTGTTCATCTCCACTGTCGACCTCCTCCAGCCTCCACGGGCTCCTATTCATCCACCGTCGACCTCCTCTAGCCTCCACCTGCGACTGTTCATCCAGCCTCCACCGGCTACTGTTCAACCAGCCCTCTCCAGGGGGGTCCTGTTCAACCACCCCTCCACGGGCTACTGTTCATCCAACCCTCCACCGGCTACTGTTCAACCAGCCCTCCACCGGCTACTGTTCAACTAGCCCTCCACGGGGTCCTGTTCATCCAACCCTCCACGGGGTCCTGTTCATCCACCGGCTCGATCGATCGGGGAACTGTTCATCCAGCGGCAACGGCCTCTACTACAACGGGGTCCTGTTCATCCAACCCCCCACCGGGAACTGTTCATCCAAACCCCCTCAACAATGCTCACTGTTCATCCAGGGAAGGAGGCAGCAGTGTTCGATCAGCTTCAGTTAGCAGCGGTAGCGAAGGAATCACACTCGGGTTCAGTTAACAGTAAGGGATTGATCGATCGCTCGGGTTCAGTAACGCGTAGCCTGCAGTGCAATCGCTCGGGTTCAGTTCGAGCCCAACGCCTCGCTCGGGTTCGGTTAGAGCCCAATGCCTCGCACACACGTGCGTACGTACGAGAGAAACGCGCATCGCTTGACCCCCGACCAGCCACTGTAACCGGGAACTCCCCGATATTTTCCTCGCCATCGCTTCTACCACGGTTTTTTCCGTCATGGACGGCCCAAAGAATGTCATGCAGCTGCGTCTCCGGCCCGCCCAGGACGAAAAGCCCATTTTCTGTCATGATTTTTTGTCATAGAAGTAGGACCCCACCACATCTATGATGATACCGGGTTTTGTCACAATTATCGTCATAGAAGTGTCATAAGTATGACAGAAAAAAACTCGTTCGGCCCGAAATGTCACGGATGTGTCTTTTTTTGTAGTGCATGCCGGTGTTGGTGCTCGGGGAGTGAGCCTTGATGTCTAGTACGCAACTTTATTCTTTTAGACACGTGTTGGGCCTCCAAGCACAGAGTTTTGTAGGATAGTAGCAATTTTCCCTCAAGTGGATGACCTAAGGTTTATCAATCCGTGAGAGGTGTAGGATGAAGATGGTCTCTCTCAAACGACCCTGCAACCAAATACAAGAAATCTCTTGTGTCCCCAGCACACCCAATACAATGGTAAACTGTATACGTGCACTAGTTCGGCGAAGAGATGGTGATAAAAGTGTAATATGGATGGTAGAAATATATTTTTATAATATGAGTAAATAAAAGCAGAAAGGTAGCAAATAGTAAATGGGCACAAAAACGGTATTGCAATGCTTGAAAATGAGGCCTAGGGTCCGTACTTTCACTAGTGCAACCTCTCAACAATGCTAACATAGTTGGGTCATATGATTATCCCTCAGAGGGCAATAAAGAATCACTCCCGAGTTCCTATTAGCGGAGAACAAAAGATAGACATTGTTTGTAGGGTACGAAACCACCTCAAAGCTATTCTCTCCGATCAATCTATCCTAGAGTTCGTACTAAAATAACGCGAGTTATTCTTTCCGATCGATCTAATCAAGAGTTCATACTAAAATAACACCAAAGCAAATTCATATTCATAATACTCAATCCACACAAAGAACTACAAGGATATCCCAAAGTTTCTATCGGAGAAAAGATAATAAAAATGTGCATCAACCCCTATGCAAAGATTTCCCCAATATCACCGCGGGAATCCGCAAGTTGAGTGCCATAATGTATATCAAGTGAATCAATATGATGCCCCATTGTCACCTCAAGTATTCATACCGTAAGACATAAATCATGTGTTTTCAAATCTGAATATTCAATCCGACATGACAAAAATTCAAAGGGTAAAGATTCAATTCATCACAACAAGAGTATAGAGGGGAGAAACATCATATGATCCATCTATATAAACAAAGCCCATGATATAGATCACGAGAGAGAGAGATTAAACACATAGCTATTGGTACAAACCCTCAGCCGCAAGGGAGGACTACTCCCTCCTCATCATGGTGGCCGCCGGGATGACGAAGATGGCCACCGAAGATGATTCCCCCCCTCCGGCAGGGTGCCGGAACGGGCTCCCTATTGGTTTTCAGTGGCTACAGAGGCTTGCTGCGGCGGTACTTCCGATCTAGGTTAACCCCGAAGGGTTTCGGAATATTTGGGAATATATAGGGCAAAGAGGGGGTGCGGGAGGCCACCGAGGTTGGCACAACCCACCTGGCCACGCCAGGGCCAGGCCCCCCTGGCGCCCTGGTGGGTTGTGCCCCCCTCGGGGCACCCCCAGGTGCAGCTCTGGCCCAGTGGGTTCCTTCTAGTCCAAAAAAATCTCCGTAAAGTTTCGTTGCGTTTGGACTCCGTTTGATATTGATTTCATGCGATGTAAAAAACATGCAGAAAACAACAACTGGCACTTGGCACTATGTCAATAGGTTAGTACCAAAAAATGATATAAAGTTGCTATAAAATGATTGTAAAACACCCAAGAATGATAAAATAACAGCATGAATACTTCATAAATTATAGATACGTTGGAGACGTATCAGCATCCCCAAGCTTAATTTCTACTCGTCCTCGAGTAGGTAAATGATAAAAGAAATAATTTATGAAGTGTGACTGCTAGCAAAGTGCATAAGTTTGATCAATGATAATTTCAATCACTTCTCCTAGCATCATAACAGCAATTCTTTCTCATAAAATTTCTCATGTTATAGTAGCAACCAATTCACATGTTAAGGTTTAAACAATGAATGCTCTTGAAACCCAACAACCTATGTTCGTAGTCACCAAGCAATTGCAATTCAACTTATTCAACGGAGTTTAAGTAAGATCTCCACATACTCAACCATCTTATAGTCTTCTATGATTCCTAACACTCACCGCATACACATGAGCAAAACGTTTCAACCGGACACATAGAAAGATAGGGGCTTATTGTTTTGCCTCCCAACGTATTCACCACAAGGGTGATGTCAACAATAATAACTCATGCTACCCATATTGAACTGGACATATGTGCCTAGATCTTTCCACACCACATGATGCTTGCCAAAAGAGAAAAATAAAAAGGAATAAAGAGAAAAACTTTGACTCTTTGCATAAAAGTAAATACTGAATAGTAAAAGATAGGCCCTTCACAGAGGGAAGCAGAGGTTGCCATGTGCTTATTTGTTTGTACGCTCAACCCCTTAGTGCAAAAGAACGTCATGTTACATTGCCCCTTGTGATAGCGACCTTTATTATGCAGTCTGTCGCTTTTATTCTTCACCATCACAAGTTCGTGCAACGCTCAATTTTCTCTTACACTAAATGATCTCACACTTCTAGAAGCAATTTTTATTGCCTTTTTGCACCGATGACAACTTACTTGAAGGATCTTGCTCAATCCATAGGTAGGTATGGTGGACACTTGCAAATAAGATTTGGGTTTAAGGGTGTTTGGATGCACCAGTAGTATCTCTACTTAGTGCGGAATTTTTGGCTAGCAAAGATAGGGGGCAAGCACCACATGTTGAAGGATCTATGACAATATAACTTCTATGTGAACATGAACAAGCATAAATCATTAGTTGTCTTCCTTGTCCAACATCAACAATTTTGGCATATATTATTTTTATGGGGGCTCACAATCACAAAAGATTTCCAAGATAGTGTATTTGCATGTGAAAGTTCTCTTCCTTATACTAATTATTCGTGAATTGCTTGTATGGCCAATATTGTGATTGTCAAGCCTCAAAATATTTCACTTTCTAAACCCAATGTGAAGCTACCACTAGGCATGATATGATTTCAACTTCATGACATTCAATTTATTCAACAATTTACTCATAGGATATAAGTGAAGCACAAGAGCAATTCCAAAGAGATGAGCTTCGTTGACGGGATGTGAATGCCGCTTACTTAGCCTCCTTGGCAACTATTTGAGGACTCTATTTTATTTAAAAACTTTTAGGTCTAAGTATTTTATTAAAACAGCAAGCAAAACAAAAATAAAATGACATTCTAAGAATATCACAACTCATGCGAAGAAGCAAAAACTTAGGCTCAACCGATACTAACCGATAATTGTTGAAGAAGAAAGGTGGGATGCCTACCGGGGCATCCCCAAGCTTAGATGCTTGAGACTTCTTGAAATATTATCTTGGGATGCCTTGGGCTTCCCCAAGCTTGAGCTTTTGTGTCTCCTTAATTCCTTTTATATCACGGTTTCCCTAAATCTTAAAAACTTCATCCACACAAAACTCAACAAGAACTCGTGAGATAAGTTAGTATAAACCAATGCAAAAACCTTATCATTCTCTACTGTAGCAAATCACTAAAATTATTATTTAACATTGCATACTAAATGCCTCTGCATATTTAATGCTCCTATCCTCAAATATAATCATTAAACAAGCAACATATGCAAACAATGCAAACATAATAGCAATCTGCCAAAACAGTACAGTTTGTAAAGAATGCAAGAGTATCAATACTTATTCAAATCAAAAAAATCTGAAAATTTAACACACTGTAGAAAATTTATCAGAGCTTATTGTGCAAAAAGTTTCAACATTTTATCATGTTCTGACTTTTCTAGGGAATTTTTGCAACACCGGTAAACTTTCTGTTTTCAAATAGCAACATATAAACTTGCAAAGTAAGCATAGTAAAGGCTATCATTGCCATTTTTATTGAAATAAGAGATGTAAAACATTATTCTAAATAACAGCAAGAAAATCCTAACAAAATAAATTGACGCTCCAAGCAAAACACATATCATGTGACGAATGAAAACATAGCCCTAAGTAAGGTTACCGATATTGTTGGAGACGAAAGAGGGGATGCCTTCCGGGGCATCCCCAAGCTTACTTGCTTGGATCTTCCTTATATATAACCTTGGGGGTGCCTTGGGCATCCCCAAGCTTAGGGTTTTGTCACTCCTTATTCTTCTCATATCGACATCTCACCCAAAACTTGAAAACTTCAATCACACAAAACTTAACGGAACTTTGGCAGATAGGTTAGTATGATAAAGAGCAAACCATTTCACTTTGGTACTGTCAAAGACAAGATTCATAATTGTTTCCACACAATGCCTACTGTATCATATCATTTTCACAATTTATATTGAGCAATATAAGCCATAGAAACTAGAAAACAAGCAAACTACGCATTGAACATAGAATCTGTCAAAAACAGAACAATCTGTAATGATGTGGATAACTACCATACTTCTGATACTTCAAAACTTATGAAAATTTAGGACCACGCGAGAAATTTGTATATTAATCTTCTGAGAAAATAATCAACTCAAAATCACCCTTCTGTTCAAAATGAGAATTATTTTTGTGAGCGCAAAAGTTTCTGTTTTTCAGCAAGATCAAATCAACTATCACCCAACATGATCCCAAAGGCTTTACTTGGCACTTTATTGAAACAAAATCTATAAACATGATTACTACAGTAGCATAATAATTTGAACACACAAAAACAGTAGGTAAAAGTGTTGGGTTGTCTCCCAACAAGCGCTTTTCTTTAATGCCTTTTAAGCTAGGCATGATGATTTCAATGATGCTCGCATAAAAGATAAGAATTGAAACATAAAGAGAGAATCATGAAGCATATGAATAGCACATTTAGGTCTAACCCACTTCCTATGCATATGGATTTTGTGTGCAAACAACTTATGGGAACAACAATCAACTAGCATAGGAAGGAAAAACAAGTGTAACTTCAAAACAATCAACACATAGAGAAGAAACTTGATATTATTGAGATATGTAAGGGCATAAGTTCCTTTCTCATAATAATTTTCAGAGGCATCATGAATGGATTTAACAATATAACTATCACATACAGCACTCTTTTCATGCACAAGCATAGAAAAATTATTACTCTTTATGGCATACATGTCATCATAACAATCATCATAGATAGCAATTTAATTATCATAGTCAATTGAAACCTCTTCCAAATTAGTGGATGTATCACTAAATAAAGTCATGACCTCTCCAAATCCACTTTCATCAATATTGTAATAAGATTCAACACCCTCCAAAATAGTGGGATCGCTACTACCTAGAGTTGACACTCTTCCAAACCCACTTTCATCAATGTAATCATCATAAATAGGAGGCATGCTATCATCATAATAAATTTTCTTATCGGAAGTAGAAGGAATCAAAGGATCATATTCATTAAGCAAAGAATCCCCAAGCTTAGGACAAGAATTATTCCCAGCAAATAAATCTCCAAACATATCATACTCATCAAACATAGCATCCCCAAGCTTGTGGTTTATCATACCATCACAATCATTCTTATCAATAGTATGAATGGCACCAATAGTATAGCAAACATCATTATCATATTCTTCCAAGCAAGTGCTAAAAAGATTTTCAAAATCATAAGGGGTATTGTTATCTTCCCAATCATAATCATTACAAAAAGTAGTAGGTATCACAAAATCATACTCAATATCATCATCCTCCATCAACATATTTGATTCACTTTTATGAGGCACAAGGGTGATAGGAGCAACATTATTTGGGAGAGATACCTTTTTACCTCTATTCTTTCTTCTTTTCTTCTTCTTCACCACATCATGTGTGGATTTAATTAATTTTTTCAAGCTTCTTGTGGGACAGATTGATTGGATAGGAGGCTCCTCCTCGTTACCTGATTCATCATAATAAACACTAGGAGGGTATTGGGAAACATTTTCCCTTTCATTAGTACTCCCTTCATACTCCATTCGTTTTCTTTTCTTTAGGTAGTTGGCAAAATAAGGGTTCTCAATGCAATTTACCGCACAAAACATATAAATTTCTTCTAGATCAAAATCAAGAAATCTCTCGAGATTAAATTTTGGAATACCCTTAGTTATACGTTTCATTTCTTCATACCCCAAAACAAGACTAAGCTCTTTATGATGCTCAAGGGTAATCAAGTTATCATAATTTTTTGACACAATTTGATCATGAAACAATTTGCATTGGAGATTTAAATGACCACATTAATTGCTAGGCTCACAAGGATTGCGAAAAAAATTAAATCTTTCAGCACAATCATCTAGCCTCTCTTGCAACTTTTTTGTTTCTAAATACTTATGCTTCTTACAAAATCTGTCTTCCCTTTTGGTGTGCAATTGCACTCCCTATTCACTTCGCAAAAAGTGACATGCTTATAAGAAACATTTCTGTCATGACTTGTGCAATCATCATTAGCATTTTGGATATTCAAAGAATTCACACTAACAACATTGCAATCATGCTCATCATTTATACCAAGCATTCTATAGAATTCTTCTTCTATCAATTGAGCACAATTTTCCTTTCCATCATTTTCATGATATACATTATAAAGATGAATAATATGAAGCAACCTCAATTCCATTTTTTGTAGTTTTGTTTTATAAACCAAACTAGTGATTAAACAAGAAACTAAAAGATTCAATTGCAAGATCTAAAGATATACCTTCATGCACTCACCTCCCCGGCAACGGCGCCAGAAAAGAGCTTGATGTCTACTACGCAACTTTATTCTTGTAGACACGTGTTGGGCCTCCAAGCGCAGAGTTTTGTAGGACAGTAGCTATTTTCCCTCAAGTGGATGACCTAAGGTTTATCAATCCATGAGAGGTGCAGGATGAAGATGGTCTCTCTCAAATGACCCTGCAACCAAATACAGGAAATCTCATGTGTCCCCAACACACCCAATACAATGGCAAATTGTATAGGTGCACTAGTTCGGCGAAGATATGGTGATAAAAGTGTAATATGGATGGTAGAAATATATTTTTATAATATTAATAAATAAAAACAGCAAGGTAGCAAATAGTAAATGGGCACAAAAACGGTATTGCAATGCTTGAAAATGAGGCCTAGGGTCCATACTTTCACTAGTGCAACCTCTCAACAATGCTAATGTAGTTGGATCATATGATTACCCCTCAAAGTGCAATAAAGAATCACTCCCGAGTTCCTATTAGCATAGAACAAAAGATAGAAATTGTTTGTAGGGTAGGGAACCACCTCAAAGCTATTCTCTCCGATCAATCTATCCTAGAGTTCGTACTAAAATAACGCGAGCTATTCTTTCCGATCGATATAATCAAGAGTTCGTACTAAAATAACACCAAAGAAAATTCATATTCATAATACTCAATCCACACAAAGAACTACAAGGAGACCCCAAAGTTTCTATCGGAGAAAAGATAATAAAAACGTGCATCAACCCCTATGCAAAGATTTCCCAAATATCACCGGGGGAATACGCAAGTTGAGTGCCATAACGTATATCAAGTGAATCAATATGATGCCCCATTGTCACCTCAAGTATTCATACCGCAAGACATAAATCATGTGTTCCCAAATCTGAATATTCAATCCGACATGACAAAACTTCAAAGGGTAAAGATTCAATTCATCACAACAAGAGTATAGAGGGGAGAAACATCATATGATCCATCTATATTAACAAAGCCCATGATATAGATCACGAGAGAGAGAGAGATATTAAACACATAGCTACTGGTACAAACCCTCAGCCCCGAGGGTGGACTACTCCCTCCTCATCGTGTTGGCCGCCGAGATGATGAAGATGGCCACCGGAGATGAAGCCCCCTCGGCAGGGTGCTGGAATGGGCTCCCGATTGGTTTTTGGTGGCTACAGAGGCTTGCGGCGACGAAACTACCGATCTAGGTTAACCCCGAAGGGTTTCGGAATATTTGGGAATTTATAGTGCAAAGAGGGGGTGCGGGAGGCCATCGAGGTGGGCACAACCCACCTGGGCGCGCCAGGCTGCCTTGGCGCGCCCTGGTGGGTTGTGCCCCCCGTGGGGCACCCCCAGGTGCAGCTCTGGCCCACTGGGTTCCTTTTGGTCCAAAAAAATCTCCGTAAAGTTTTTTTGTGTTTGGACTCCGTTTGATATTGATTTCCTGCGATGTAAAAAACATGCAGAAAACAGCAACTGGCACTTGGCACTATGTCAATTGGTTAGTACCAAAAATGATGTAAAGTTTCTATAAAATGATTGTAAAACACCCAAGAATGATAAAATAACAGCATGGATACTTCATGAATTAGAGATACGTTGGAGATGTATCAAGCCTGGTCCTTGATATGGCGAATATCTTGGTCTATTCGAGGCTCGGCCGGGAGGCGGGGCTGGAGATCATTGGAAATCCCATCATTGCCCCTCCCGGAGGTCTTGGGGTCATTGTCAATGAGAGGCGCGCCTTCCTGCCCGCCAAGGTGGGACGTGGCATGCTCCAGCCCCCTGGCTGTCTTGGTCGTTTGCCGTCTTCACGAGGGAGGTGTCAGACTGGAGTCCTGGCCTTCCCCGGTGACGGTGTTGATGAAGACAAAGCCAGGGGAGAAGGAGAAGACGGGAGGCAGGCCGTCCAGTCGGAGTACGACTGCATTGACGCGTTCATCTCGTACTGGCGACCTGCTGCCCGTCTGCCTGGCTCTCCTCCTCTTTCCCCGGCACCGTCATCACCGTTTTCTCGGTTGCTGGGGAAAGGCTCGTTCCCTTGTTGCTTCCGCCTCCCCCGGGGGGGCTTCTGGCTAGGCGCCGGCGTCTTCCTCTACCGGTGCCTGTGCTGGAGCCCCCCTTCCGGTCCTGGAGGTGGTGACCAGGGGGCTGTCGAGGTGCTCCGCACGTCTTCCTTTTTCACAGCCTCGCCACTCCCGATCTTGTCAGGCTGGGGTTGCCAGTTCCTGACAAGGATCGGGGTGGCATTGTGCCAGTGCGACGCCCGCCCTCTTCTGTTCCCACTGCAATGCCTGGGACAAGAGGGACAGGGAGAGGAGATTACGGAGCACTTATCATTTTTCAATCTTAAATCTGCCGACAATCGCCAAATTATAATTCAAATAATGTAATCTCGAGTCCATCCCTGTGTTCTGTAATGCTTGTACTTGTGTTAGCATATGAATGAAAAAGATGAACCTTGCCGGGGGCCTGTGCATGTATATGTCCATGCGGAGGTGGAGTGCCTCTTTAATGTAGATAAATAAGTTTTTCCCGGCAGGATATCCTGGCGGCACCCTCTTTGTCTGCCGGATAGTTCCGTCTGCTGGGGAACAGACAGAGGGGCCAGCCCCCCGCCAACTTCTTTTTACCAAAGGCTACTGTGACCATCCTGACCGAAGCAACGTTCGAGTCATAGATGGGAGCACCTAAGTATCAAAAGAGAGGTGAGGTTTTCTCATGCAAAGTTATAGCCTTACAGAACACTAATGAACAAGAGGTAAACTTATCTGTTTTGGCTTTGCCGGGGATCGCTGTGCCGTTCAATATTCCCATCCTTTGTCGAAGTCAAGTTCACGGCAGGGACCTGAAACTCCATGTAGATGAGCATGAATGCAGGATGCAATCCTATCTATATGCATATGCAAATGCTCATGAAATGCTTATGCAGTGATCTGGGTGTGCTCGTGCATGCATGCAATCTTAGTTGGGGCCCCCCTACAGCGCTTCTTTATTTTCTCTTGCACGGGGTCATCGCCCCGGCTTCATACAAGGGGTTACATGCAGTTGAGGCAAGGCCTGTACAAAAGGGTGGCTGTCGGGCGGTGCCCGGCAGCCTCGCGCCTTACGGGTAGTACTTACGGAGATGCTAAATATTCCATGAGTTTTGCAACGGTGTGCCATCTCCGGTCTCCAGACGGACTGTGCCAGGTCTGGTGACTCGTACCACCTGGTAAGGGCCTTCCCACTTTGGTGACAGCTTGTTTGTACCCTTGGCAGACTGAACACGCCTAAGGGCAAGGTCACCTTCCTCAAACACCGGGCATGAAACATGCGGCTGTGATAGCGATGCAGGGCTTGCTAGTAGCGTGCAGCACGCGTAGCAGCTCGGAGACGGTTCTCCTCGAGTAGCACAACATCGTCACGCCGGTGCTGATCTTGCGCTACTTCATCGTAGGCAAGCAATCGAGGGGACCCGCAAATGTGTTCTGTGGGGATAACTCCTTCCCCGTAGACCAGGGAGAAATGAGTCTGCCCGGTAGCTCGGTTATGTGTCGTTCTGAGGGACCAGAGAACTACCGGCAGCTCCTTGATCCACCGCCTGCCGTGCTTCTGCAACGTATAGAAAGTCCTTATCTTGAGTCCATGAAGCACTTCAGAGTTCGCCCTCTCAGCTTGTCCATTGCTCCGGGGGTGTGCCACAGAAGCGAATGAGATCTTGCATTCGAGAGCATGAACGTATTGCATGAAGGCGTGGCTCGTGAACTGGGTGCCCTTGTTAGTGATGATCCTTGCCAGAACTCCGAAATGACGCTCAACTGCATCTTGGAGGGCTGTGGGCCAATAGAATCCTTGCCGGAATGCTTTCCCAACTAATGCCCTTGATCCAATGTGTGAGCCGCACATTCCTCTGTGAATCTCAGCCAGCAGTTCCTTTCCATCCTCCCGGCAGACACACTTCAATTTCACACCGTTGGGCCTTCTTCTGTACAGAGTGTCATCGACAAACTGATACATACTGGCCCTCCGGGCTACTTTCTCAACTTCATCTTGGTCACCGGGAAGTTCTCCGGTTTGGAGGAAGACGATGTGCCTTGCCCAAGTAGGAGCCCGTGGCTCCGCAACGAGGACTAGCGGCACCTCCTCGGCTGCGGGAGCACCAGCCTCGTTCGCGGGGTCCATAGGCCCGGCTGGAGGGGGCGGTCTGACAGGCTGTGAGGAGTTGTTTCCGGCAGGGTTTCTGCCCGGGGCGGATGGCTCGACCAGGAGAGGCTTACCGTAGTCCAACTTTCTCCTTTTCCGGGCCATTGTGCCTGGTGATACAGAGGGCTGAGAGAGATGGAGAACAAAAGTTCCTGGTTCCACAGGAAGCTTCTGCGCAACACACTTTGACAGGTGATTGGCTATGCTATTTTTCGCACGGGGTACGTGCTCTGTTTGCAATCCATCAAAGTGCTCCTCCAATCTCCTCACTTCCTCGACGTATGCTTCAATGGACTTTGATAATCCTTGTTGACTTGTCTCACCACAAGTTGTGAATCTCCTCGAATTATCAACTTCTTAATTCCCAATTCTGTTGCAATCCTGAGCCCGGCAAGGAGCCCTTCATACTCAGCTGTATTGTTGGTGGCTTCTTCCCGGGCAAAGTGCATTTGAATGACGTACTTCAAGTGCTCCCCAGAGGGGGCAACAAGAAGCACGCCAGCCCCTACACCTTGTAGGGAAAAGCACCATCAAAATACATAATCCATTCTTGGGGTGATTCCTTGCCGGGGAGAGCTGTTTCTCTCACTTCCTCATCAGGGGTTGGCGTCCATTCTGCATTAAACTCTGCCAGTGCCCTGCTATGAATGGTTGAAGTGCTCTCAAACTTCAAACCAAAGCTGGATAACTCCAAAGCCCATTCCACTATTCTGCCAGTTGCCTCAGGGTTTCGGAGTATCCTTTGCAACGGGAAATGAGTGACAACCGTGATCTCATGGGCTTGGAAGTAGTGGTGCAGTTTCCTTGAGGCCATGATGAGGCCAAAGATCAACTTTTGCATCCTAGAGTACCTCGATCTAGCCCCCTGTAACAAGGAGCTGACGAAGTACACTGGGCGCTGCACCACTTTTTTCCTTGCCGCGTCCTTGGGGTTACTCTCGTTGTCGTGCTCACTACTGCTCTAATCTTTTTCTGACTCTGCCGTGATCTGGCCACTTTCTGCCTCCTCCACCTCTCGATATGCTACCAAGGCCACACTGACCACTTGATTGGTTGCCGCCAAGTAAAGCAATAACGGCTCTTGGGGTTTGGTGCAACCAAGGTAGGCACAGATGATAGGTAGGCCTTCAATTCTTGCAAAGCTGCATCTGCTTTCGGGGTCCACTTCATGGGCCCTGCCTTCTTCAAAATTTTGAAGAAAGGCAGGGCATGCTCGGTAGACTTGGAAATGAATCTGCTTAGCGCGGCAACGCATCCCGTCAGGCGCCTTACATCCTTAACTGTCCTTGGCGCCTGGATCTGCTCGATGGCCTTGATCTTGTCGGGGTTGGCTTCAATCCCTCGATGGGACACGAAGAATCCAAGTAGCTTGCCGGAGGGAACACCGAATACACACTTCTCCGGATTAAGCTTCAAGTTGATCTTGCGCAGATGAGAAAATGTCTCCTCCAAATCCTAGATCAGGGTGGATTTATCCTTGGTTTTGACCATGATGTCATCCATATAGGCTTCTATGTTTCTGTGCAACTGTGGCTCAAAACCAATCTGGTTTGCTCTTGCAAAAGTGGACCCGGCACTCTTTAATCCGAAAGGCATACGGACAAAGTAGTACGTACCACATGGAGTGATGAACGATGTCTTCTCCTCATCTTCTTTGGACATGAAGATCTGGTCATACCCAGAGTATGCATCCAGAAAGGAGAGAAAATCACAACCTGAAGTGGAATCCATGATCTGGTCGATGCGCGGCAAGGGAAATGGGTCCTTCTGGCAAGCCCGATTGAGATCTGTGAAATCAATGCAAAGCCTCCATTTCCCATTCGCCTTTCGGACCACCACTGGGTTTGCCAACCACGTAGGGTGCAGTACTCCTCTGACCAACTAGTTGCCTCTAGTTTCTTGATTTCCTCTGCAATGAGCTGCTGCTGCTCCAAGGCCTGCTTCCGTACTTTCTGCTTGACGGGTCGGGCGTGTGGGCAGACAACAAGGTGGTGCTCGATTACCTCCCTAGGAACACCGGGGATATCAGATGGTTGCCAGGCAAACACATCGATATTCGCCCGCAGGAAGGCAACGAGCGCGCTGTCCTATTTGTCATCAAGGGTGGCGCTGATAGTGAAAGTACCATCAACGCCAGCCAGCCCTGCCGGGACCTTCTTCACTTGGGGTGTAGCAACCTTGGATCTCTTGCTGTTGGAACACTCCGGCACGTCGTCAACGGGTGCCGTGCACTCGGAGGGGGCACGCTTCGCAGACTCCTTGCCGCAGGCCCTACAATCCTTCTTCTTTCCTTTGCTTTCCTTAGCGGGCGCTGTTATTGCCGCAGCCTCTGCCGCGACTGCATCCCGGTACATCTTGTCCACGCAGATAATTGCATCCTTCTCATCTGACGGGATAGTGATGACTCCCAATGGCCCAGGCATCTTCAAAGTGTTACAAGCATAGTGTGAAGCTGCCATGAATTTAGACAGAGCTGGGCGTCCCAAAATCCTATTGTACGGTAGGGGGAGATCAACCACATCAAGCACAATCTTCTCAGTCCGATAGTTCAGCTCTCCCCCGAACATCACTGGCAACGTAATCTTTCCCTTGGGACGGCTCCAACCGGGATTGACTCCTTGAAACATGCCGGTGACTTCTAGCTCTTCTTCTCCTATCTGAAGCTTGTTGATGACTGCTGGGGAAATCAGATTCAACCCGGCCGCACCATCCACTAACATCTTTTTGACCTTGAGGTTGCGGATTGTCGGTGAGACCAACAATGGCAAACACCCTACCGTTGTGGTGCGGCCAGGGTGATCCTCTTCATCAAAGATGATGGGCGTGCGGGACCACTTGAGCGGTTTTCGGGCCTCTGGCGCTGGTTCCACAACATTGACCTCTCGTGCCCATCGCTTAAGTTGGCGATGGGAAGTGTGCAAAGATGCACCTCCATCAATGCATAGGGCGCTAGTGGCCTTCTGAAATTCCTGCTCACTAGTTTCGTCCTCATCCCCTCCACCACTCACATCATCACAAATTTCCTTCTCTTGGCCTCTGGCGGGTTTTCCTTGATTCCAAAAGGGTTTGCTGGGGCAATTTTCTTCACCGCCTCGGCCCTTACCGCCAGCAGCATTCTAACCTTTTTCCTTATCATGCTTGTCATACTCTGCCTTCTGTTTCTTGACAAGCTACTCAACCTGATAACACTCCAGAAGGTCGTGGCCTTTGGTCCAGTGGATCTTGAAGTACGGCCCATCACCTTTCCCAAATTTTTTCGTGGCAGCGGCTTCCCGGCAGGCAGCGCACGCGACAACTTCCTTGCTGGGGGCCTCAACCTTGGCCTTATTGCCGGTACTAGGTGTGCCCGATCCTTCCACAGTCATCACTGCCTTATACCTTGGCTTCTTATTGCGCTTCATGCCCTTTCTCTGGATGGTTGATTCATCTTCATCCTCTGAATCAACATTGATGCAATCCTCCTCTCCGGGCAACTTCCTTCCTTGCTCCATCCGAGCACACTTATCCACCAGTGTGTATAGCTCCTTCACATCTTGGGCAACCGCACATTCGTCTTAGAATGAATGCGACAGTTGCGCACATTGGACTGGAAGGCTGCTATAATAGCTGCCAGATGGATATTTGGAATATTTCTATGAACTTTACTGAATCTCTGTAAATACTTACAGAGGGTTTCTCCTTCCTTCTGTTGGAGGAGCTGCAAGTTGCTGGGCCTGCCAGGCTCTTGATGGCCACCAGTGAAGGCACCGATGAACTCATGGCACAGGTCCGCCCATGACGAAATGGAGTTCTCCGGTAGGTGCATCAGCCAAGCCTCACATTGGACTTGAGGGACAACGAGAAGTAGTTGGCGAACACCTTCTCGTCTCTTCCCCCGGCAGCCTGAACAGCGATGGTGTAGGAACTCTGCCGGGTTTAGCCTCCCATCATACTTCTCAGGTATCTCTGGCTTGAACGCGCGAACGGACGACCAACGGATTTGCCGCAGCTCTCGTGTAAAGGTAGGGCATCGACCTCAAAAGGTAGGCACCCGCCAACACCGAGCGCAGGCTCGTCGACGTTGAGGCCGCCGCACCCGCCGGTCTGGCGGGGGTCGTCGTGGTGCTGATCCATGATGACGCATGCGTCTCCTCGCCGCCTATCCTCCGAGGCTCGATGTTAGCCTGGACGTGCTCGAGGGTCGGAAGAGGCCATCGAGGCGTCGTCGGGGTCTTGATTCTGCTGCGCCCGCGTTGGCTGCCGTGGTGGGAACTGCACCGAGGGGACAACCCCCTCCGTCCGGCCAGCAGTACGGGCGGTTGTTGTCGCTTGGGGAGGTCGTGGCGGGCTAGCTCGCCGTGAGCCCCCAGCCTCAGCGAAACCGAGCAGGCTCTGGATAGTGGCACGCCACTCATCCATCAGCTCGGCCGCTGGCGGAAACCTCAGTAGTAACTGAACTCGAGCCATGGCCTCCGTGGCAGTGCTCGGCATAGATGTTGATGACGTTGACCGGACCGTCGCCCGGCTCCTAATGGTGCCAGCGGCGGCGACAACGGGGGTGCCGCGTCCACGTAGCTATGGGACGACCACCTGGGCAGCGGGGTCGCGCGGCGGTGGTGCTCGAGGGTCAGCGGCTCCGTCGAGCACAGCGGCCTGGTCGACTCGTCCGAGAGGAGGCATGGCCACGGTCGCTCCCGTGGCGGGGGTGGCCGGAGGGCGATGGTTCACCCTGGACCGAGCGCCATTGCTGTGGTTGTGCTCGTCGGTGGGGGGAGAGGGTGCAGACGGACTGACCCCCTCGCCCGCAGCTCATGGAGCCTGACCGCCAAGGCTCTGCTGACGTTGTCCTCCTCCGGTATCTTCAGCCCCTGGGTCGGCCACAGGGGGAGTGGCGATGGAGCCGCCTGCTCCGACCACACCCTCAGTAGCGTTCACATCCTCGCTCGCCCCCGCATCCTCTGAGGCACCAGAGGCTGCGGGCCGTGGAGCCTTCGAGGTGGACGGATGGGCCGAAGGGCCGGACTTCTTCTTCTTAGGCGCCATGGTCGATGGCGTTGTCGAAGATGG
This sequence comes from Triticum aestivum, assembly GCF_018294505.1. Lineage (NCBI taxonomy): Eukaryota > Viridiplantae > Streptophyta > Magnoliopsida > Poales > Poaceae > Triticum > Triticum aestivum. The sequence goes on along the minus strand of NC_057799.1, from coordinate 427,549,922 downwards.
AGATGGCGATGAAGATGACGCGCTATGTACACTTTCAGGCTCGCGCAAGCGCTGCCCCTACCTGGCGCGCCAAAGATGTCACGGGGTATCCGCGGCTACCTATGGGACC